>NC_133472.1:34935323-35182981 GCF_025370935.1 Choristoneura fumiferana
ATGACATGGTGCTGCAGAGTGCGTCTGTTTGTGGTTTGAGGAGATTGGTGTCAATATGCGAGAAGTACGCGGAGACTCATGGATTGGCGTACAATGTAGCAAATGAAGAAATGTAGATGCCGGAAGTAAACAGACTCAATGTGTACCAAAAGTTGTGCTTGATAACTGTAACCTAAAAAGAGTACACAGTTTTAAATATCTGGGCCATGTCTTGATTCCTGACCTGAAAGACGATCAGGAGAATGAACGTGAGCGGAGGGCATTGTCGGTGCGAGCTAATATGTTGGCACGCAGGTTTGAACGGTGCTCGAGTGTCGTCTAGATCACTCTTTTCAGAGCATATTGTACCTCTTTCTACACGTGCAGCCTGTGGGCTAGGTACACTCAAAAATCATACAATGCCCTCCGTATTCAATATAATAATGCGTTCAGGGTACTGTAGGGGCTGCCACAGTTCTGTAGCGCATCCGGGATGTTCGCTGAAGCGCGCGTGGACTGTTTTTACTCCACCATGCGCAAGAGGTGTGCGTTTCTGGTGCGCAGGGTGCGGGGCAGCGCCAACAGCGTCCTGAACATGATCGCGAGCAGATGGGATGCCCGTATATAAAAACGCTGTTGTGCCATCTCTAGTGGGATGGTTAAATAAGGAATTATTTTCTTAAATTTAATTTTGTTTTTATTTATTTTTTATTTTATTTCATTTATTGTAATTTTTACTAACATAGGTTAAGATAAATTGTTTAACAAAATGAGTCGTAATGTTACTTGAATAAATAAATTTAATTATTATTATTATTCATTTCTTAGCCTTGATTTATTTTCTCATTTATGATGAACAGAGGCAAGTATTATGATTGGTTATTTGGAGTATTTAAGTATTTTTTATTTAAACTCCAAATTTGTTACTTTTACGGTCATCCCGTAAAGGACCCAGCGCTGGTCTCTTTTTCTGGTTTTTCTGTGCATCCATGTCTCAGTTTGTATTTTCGATATGGGACCAAAAGTTTATCCAAAATAGATGCAAACGATAATGTACATATTTTAGACTAGGGAAAATACTGTTAAAAGTATCAACCTTGGTCCGTAATACGTAAAAGGGCCTTATGACTTAGTGATTCCACGACAAGTCTATTGAAGTAATGCTATGAAATCTGGAATTGAAATGCTATACGTAAACCTAAATATTGGTAGGTACTTGAGGGTAATAACAATCCCAATTCGAATGCCTGATTTTATATTTCTGTGAAATTTCTCGCTCTTTGTTGTTCTAGTAACTAGATAAATATATAGGAAAAACTCACGTGAAGCGGTTCCATACCTACGAAAAAATATTTTATTGATTGTTTTTTATATTGTGTTCCCCGTATTTAATTAAAACACACATTTCGGTTATCTATATTGAACTACTTTATTAACCGACTTCATTTTTAATGTAGGCTCAGTAGTTTAGTTACTGCGATAAGGAAGAGAAATTACCAATTTTTTCCTACTTTGTCCAATAACTTCATAAATATTTATCTAAAATTATCAATTTGTTTTTGAAATACTCACAACAAGCCCTTTTAAATGTGACCCTCGTGTTAAAAATTCATTTATTTTCGGTATAGTGTACCAAATATCTACTCAATTATTGAGTAGTTTCTGAACAAATTGGCTGTAACAGATAGACAGACAGACAGATATAAATACAAAAAAACACACGAGTGACCCTTTTTTGAGGTACGGATCCCTAAAACATAAAAGGTTGCCTTTATTAACACCTTATTTACACGTATTTCGGTTAAATTTTTACCAGTATTCGTGCCAGGGTGAAACCCAATTTTATTTGCAGTTCCGGAGTATCATCAACAACGTATACGTGGCGGGATACTCTATCTCTGTCGCAGCGTTGCTTCTCTCTCTAATCATCTTCGTTTATTTCCGGTAAGACATAAAATAAGTCATTTTATTTTGTGAGCGATATCGGTTTATAACAAACAGTACCTATTATTCTTCCGATTTAGTGATGTAGGACAGTAAATTAAATAAATATGTTTTCTTTACAATGCGCGGTTCTATATTAAATTTGGTTAGCTCTTTTTCTCTTTGTACGAGGGAAAGGCGATGCGTGCCGCGAGCCGCAATAACTTGGCCCGGCTCGCTTGCCCGCCTCTCAAACAATTTCGGTTAGACTCTTTGAAGTAGTGAACCTACATAATTTTGTTTCAAAAAGAAATGTACGTTGTGAGATAATATTTTTTTCTTTCTAATTTTAACATTCTGAAATGTTGAATATCGCTGAAAATAATAACTAACAAACAGTGTAGGTATATTACATTTATATTGTTATGATATAACTGAGGATTCATACTACCCACGTGCTTAAAATAATACCTATTAAATATTTCAGTTATTATCGTGTTTTGTTTACCATTAAACTTTTTTTCCTCTCTGAGTACCTATTGAGACAAATAATACTGAAGAATGTAAAGATATTATTAAGTAGGTACCTACCAGTGGTGAAGCATCAGATATTTCCATGGTAAAGCCGAAGCAAAATCGCTTATATCTTTCACAAATCCTGAACGTCGTGTTGTCTTATTTTGTAAATATTGGGCAAACCCATGGGAATCGGGTTCTACAGACGCTAAGCCACTGGTAGATAATATGTTTCCTGTTGACTTTAAGTTATAATGACTTTTTTTCAGTTTATTGTGGCCAGAAAACTTTCTTTTGCCTTCAGTCATTTTGTTGAAGTTAATGTAAACGAAATCAAAGCTAAATAAGATACAAAAAATATGCAGCTCACTGAAAAAAAAACCACTGGCTGTTTACAATTAACTAAATCTAAATCTTCAAACCACTTTGTAGGTCACTCCAGTGCACAAGGATCCGTATTCACATGCATTTGTTCACATCTTTTGCGCTGAACAACATCTTGTGGATAGTTTGGTACAAGACTGTCGTCAACGAAGTCACCGTCGTCCAGGAAAATGAGGTAATCCAATAACTATTTTTCTTAACAAATTAAAAGGTAAAGGGAAGAAGTCCTTCAATTTCAGCTAAGGAGCTGAGATTATAATTTAAACCAGATTCTCGTGGCTTATTTTAGGAACAATGGCAAAAAAATTGTTGATGAAGTCCTTAAGCGTCTACTAAACTAATATTTTAGAATAAAAGTAAATAATTGATAATTTTCAAATAACACTGGATATTTGCTAATGTTTAATTAACACCATATTTTAAACTCCATTAATTTAGCTACTTTGGATACTATCTGGACACGCGGTAGCGTGTCACGCCAAGTTCAAGCTAACAGAACTGGCGAGCAGCACCGTGTTCCAGATGACAAATCAAAGTTCAAATTTGGCATCCAGATAGGAAGTTGGGTGAATACAAAGGAATCAATCAGATCAGAAACTAGTAAATTTTTATCACTTTATTACAATTTTTAAATTAAATTATTTCTGTACAAAAAGTAATGTTATCCCATCAAAACATAAATGTGAAATTAGAGCCACGTTCAATATTATGATATATATATGCCTAAATTGTTGACTTTAACGACAAAAGAAGTTGGGTGCCAAGTTCAATGGTCAGTCCCGAAATTTATTTATAAAAATACAAAACATTTTATAACAACTTAAAATTTAATTTAAGTAAGTTCTTATTTTATTCTTCTGAAAATTTGGCTTGCTGGTAGAAACTAGCCATCAAACAGGAATCTTCCATGACTGTTTCAGTAGGTGCTTAATAATAATCCGTATATGAGAACTAGCCAAGTCAGACCTCAGGCTTCAATATATTATCCTAAGTTTTAAGATGAAATGATATTTTAAGTTGTAGTAAAATATTTCATATTGTTATAAATATAATTTCAGGACTGACCATTGAACTTGGCACCCATTTAGCTCTCACTTCTTTTGTCGTTAAAGTCAACAATCAAGGCATACCTATATCATAATTCATAATATTGAACTTGGCTCTCATTTCACATTTATGTTTTGATGGAATTATAAATTAACGATACTCATATTACTCATGAAGTGTTTGATCTTATCTTCAGGTTGGGCACCTTACCTTACGTAACCTTATGTAACCTACCTTACGTAACCTAATGATCATTTAGGAAATAATTTAAGTTTCAGGCGTAGGAGTTACCTACTTGTCATAAAACTATTCGAGATTCCGTCTATAGTAAGCAACATGATAGTTATGGTTATTATTTCTAAACCAGAACCTGCGAGTTCACATTCCTTAAAAAATTAACGCTATGTACTTACTTGCTTAAATAACAAAACTTCATTTAAAAGATGCGACAAATACCGTGCTAATTTCTATATATTGCGAAAGTGATTTTTTGTACATATATTTGTTGTTTTTTCCGCTTTCATACCTTAATTACTGGTCCGATTGCCGTGAATTTTTTTATACATCGACTAGAAGTCCAGAATAATACTCGAAATAGGATACCCATGTTTCCGAATAATGACCAAAATTTGTTATTTATTATAAAAAATCAATTAAGATTAAACTGTCCGATTGAGTTACGATTTTGCTACAGCAGAGAAATAGGTAGGTAAGTACGTTAGAATATTCTTATACTTAAAGGATACAGTTCCCAAAGGATGTCAAACAAATTAACTTCTGAAGTTATAGTGTAAACAAGTTTAAAAATCTAATTTAAATCGATTCAAGCGGCCGAAGCCGCGGGCAACAGCTAATGAATTTAAAAGTTATCGATTATCGATAGCGATGTACCACAATTTGCGCGATATCTCTCACCAAATATTTGACTGAATTTATCAATTTTAATGCTGTTAGTGGGTGTAATTTTACAGGGAATAATAATTCTGTATACTTAGAGCCTGTTTCACCATTCATTGATACATTTTATGTTACGGATAATGTAATGCTGTCTCTGTTTATTCGGGCAAAACCAACAGATATGGCATCGTGGTGAAACAGGCTCTTAGTAACAATTTTTACGTATAAATAATAATAAGCATTTGTTTACCTCAAAGTTTTACATTATATATATAGTAGCTTGCCAATGACCACCACACTAGGCAGAGCCTGTCTCGTGAGGTCCTTTACTATCGATACCTACAAGACTTTAACACATTCAGTGCCAAGAACACGGTAGGTGCGTTCTCTGATCGTAGGCAGTTTTCGCTGCAAAGCAGAAAAACGCTGCTACGCGCTACGAGCGTAGCGCGTAGCGAATGTGTAAATGGTCCAACACTGTTCACAAAAACCACTCCGTGACTAATGGCGCGAACAATTTCAATAGTCTATGAATGTTAAACTTCAAACGTCGTTCCAAAGTCTTAATAGCACTTCAAGAGTTTTATCGTGTAAGTTTAAATCCTTGGTAATTGTTGCTGAAATTCAAGTTTAATTTTTCCTTAGGTATGGTGTCAAGTGCTTCACATTGTCACGAACTACTTCATGGTCACGAGTTACCTGTGGATGTTTTGCGAAGGCCTACACTTACACATCGCTCTTGTAGTGGTAAATATAACTTCCTAAGATTTATAATTCTAATTTATTTTGTCGTAATTAATAATGAGTGAGGTGGTAAAAGGCATGTTTTACTTTGGTGTTAACCCAAAAATTTAGCAGGATTCCCCTTTGAAGTAAATAAATTGATACTTGTGGATCAAGAAGTTAATTAAGCCTTGGAGTACAGCTGAGAAGTATACTATGTATTTTGCACCACAATTATTGAAATAGGTTGTTGGATACGAGCGAGCACAGCAACTTCAACACAAAGCAAATAAAGTTTGGTCGCCTGACGCAAAGTCTAGGTCACGTTTGTTTGTCTGTCTTGCTTCCGCGGAACTTATGGGTGGCAAGAATATCAAGGCCAGTGCAAGAATTATGACCCAATATGACTGAGCGGCGTTGCTACTACTCGTATTTAGCTCTGATAAACGACATCGACACTTAACTTCTTATAAGATACTTGGTTTGAATAGGTATATAACTAAATGTAAACAAACTTCAGCTGCCAGATTTGGTATATTCAAGGTTTTTTTATACATTTTACTTATCTGTCGTTGTAATACAAACTAGACTAGTGTATTTCAACACAGAAATGTAAATTTTTAGATAGTTTAATAGGGGAATTTCAACATTAAAGACACCAATTGACGTTGTTTTGTTTACATTTAATTAAATAATACCTATCTATCCAAACCAAGTATAGTTAAAACAGCACTCGCTATTTCTAGACTATACCCACCCAAGTGCAAAAAGGGCTCTTTAAAGATTCAGTATAAGTTTAAAATTAAGTGCAAAATAAGTTTACATAGTGTTTCTAAGCAAAACAAAGTCATTTTTTCGGATCAGTTAAGTTAGTTGCCTCAGAATTGTGTGTTAGTGGGAAGCACCCTTTAAAATTTCATACCCTCAGTATTGTATGTATTAACACTCTATCGAAAGGTTTGTTATCATTTGATCGTGTGAAAGTAAAAACTTATCTTTTACTAGGTACTTATTACAGGAAATCCTTATCCTTATAAGTATTTCATTTAACCTTACCTAATACCTCTACCCGTTATTGGTGATCAGCGCCATACTAACCGCATAAAATACTGAGTCGGACGAACCAAGGGAATGGCTCAGTTTTAGATTAGTTTAAGATTTACTAACACTACCTATATAGATTTTTACATCCTACTAATATTATAAATGTGAGTTTGTGAAGAGGTTTGGATGTGTGTTACTCAATCACGTCTAAACCGCTGAACCGATTTAGATGAAATTCGGTTTACAGATAGTTTCCGCGGGATAACGAATACTACGCGGACGGAGTCGCGGGCAACAGCTAGTCTAAAATAAAGCTATTGTTATTTTTAATAGAGTTCTATTTGTCACCCTTCGGGTACAAAAAAGACAGCGGTATAGGATTTGTGACGGGTATTTTTTGGACGCAGGTGTTCGTGAAGGACGAAGTGGCGATGCGGTGGTTCGTGGCGGTGGGCTGGGGAGCGTCGCTCGGAGTCGTTGCCACGTACGCAGCGGTCCGTTACCACACCCCCGGCGCCACTGAACGGTAATTACACTTTTCTATCATAATCTCAGCCTATGTAGATCCAACTGCAGGGCACAGCCTTGTCTCAGAATGATTGGGCTCAGTCAGTTTGAAGATTTCTTCGCTGATATGTCCAGGTTTCCTCGCGACGTTTTCCTTCACTTTTTTAAACTTTTTTATTAGTTGTACCAAATTTAAGTTTTTATCAGTGGTCAGTTTCGGACCAGAGACAATATCGGTCTTTCATTCACTTGTAAACCATTGAGACTCAGCTCTGAGAAATAAACGTCGTGATACCAATTTCGACGATTCAGTTTAGGTGCCTAAATTGAACTGCTCTGCGTTTGGATCGTTTATGAAAAGATCATGGTAGGCCCCCTAATAAGTGACAAATTATACGGCATTCTCAGGCCATTATAATTTAGCTAGGGATTTATTACTTATTTTAGGAAGCACCTATATGTATATTATACAAGGTGTTAATTAAATAATTAAAAACCAGAAAGTAGTTTGCTCAGAATCGAGACTAGAATCGGTTACACTGTGTTTTAAATTAGGTTGTTTTGTGTTTTTTATCTCTTTTTTATTGTGCCCAGTCTAGGGCCCACTTGCAGTAAACACATAAATCTCGAGTTAGCGTTAAGCTCAGTTTAGTAGTGTCAAATTGTATGGAACTATCAAGCTTAAGCCTGGATTAACTACTAAATCTAGATATATTTTTTCCTGCAAGACGGCCTAAATGTTACGATTGCAACATGCGCCAATTAAATATTTTAGGCTATTTTAGCGAGGTTGCATACTATTTAGATAATTGAATACTGGCCGTTTTACTGTCAATGTGTCCTTTTCTTCTAAAAACGTCAAAGCGCTACTGACATTAAATACAAATTGTGAGCGAAGAGTTGTTAGAAATGAAGTAGAATTACTGACTTAGCAAAACACACGAATATCTTGTAAAATAATGAAGGTATTCGAAAATAAATGCAATCAACTAACTCAAAATGAATAGTAGATTGTACAACAAGAGCATAAAACGAGCCATTTTAACTGAGACGTTCAGTCACCCGAGCCTGTACGGCGAGGGTGGAAAGATAGTACGTCGAGGGGAAAATGGGTTTAATGCTTGAATTAAATGGGTTTAAAGCAGAATGTAATGCTTTTCACTTTGATTGAGAGGAAATTAAATAGCAATAGTGGAAACAATTTTTCACATACCGCTACCCTTAATTTTTCATGCATTGCTATATAATTATAAATTATAGTTTTATTCATTTATTTTGATTGACACTCAAGAACCTCCTCCTTTTTTGAAGTCGGTTAAAACATGATTACAACTTCGTTTTTAACAAGGAGTTCTAAAAATAATACCTAAAGTAATACCTACTAATAAATGTACTGTAATACCTACCCACTATCAAATCTAGGATAGAATGTCATTAATTTCAAAGATGTATATCTAATTCTATCATTACTTTGCTAATGCGAAACCGAACTTGCCATTGCGAAATATTTTTCATTATTGTCGTATACGTTTTTCTTTTATTATTATGAGAGGGAGGCAACCGAGTTAGCCGGTCACCTGATGGGAAATTATCACCACTGCCCATGAGTACGAGTACCGACTACTCAAGCAGCAGAGTCATTAGTCCGTTGCCGGCGTTTTAAGAAAGTATAAGCCTTTTCTTGAAGGCCGATGTCATAGTTGCCAATATTTACAAGTACATAGGTACCTACCAATGTTTTATCGCTTATTCCGACAAAAAGGCCGTGGCCGTGCAACGTTAATTGTCTTTCACGTCAAATGGAAGCATCCATAGTCGAGAAAACTAAATCACGTACCTTTGTACTACTAATGACATGTTTATATCCAATACATTTGTCATCATGGCGTTTATTATGAAAAGGTACTCGTAGTAGAACGTGATTCAGGGATACGATTTGATTTGTAGCATTCGAACATGGCGGATGTAGACGATATCTAATTTTGGTATTTCTGCTTCTTTGGCTAGTTGAAGTATAATTTTGATAGTGTTTTATGCGGCGATTAACCTTAACAGTGAAGTGATCACAAAACTCTATATTGCTCTCGTGTCTGACATTTTTTAATGCGCAAGTTGTCTCCGCATGGTTTCTGGATTTTTACCATCAAGTTGCAAAAACTACAATCACCGTACTACGTGAAAAATGAGAATATATTTATCTTTAATTTAACTGACATTGGCCCAAGCCTTAAGGCCGCCATTGAGGGGAGTAATAATAATAACGCGATTCAGTTTCCTCACTCATGCCAGCGAGATAATATTTATCGATAATATTTGATAATAAAAAGCTTTTATTTGACACTCACTTTCGACTAAAATGAAAAACATACAAGTGCGCGAAGCAATTATAAACTGCGATGGTTCCCCTTCCCCCAACACATGCTAAAAGCTTGGCCATTTTCTGCCTGTAGGTGTTATATGTCAATACACACCAGGCAAATACTTATTTTGTGTCCGCATTTGCGAATTTAATAAATATCAGAGGATTTTATTTAAAAAAAAGAGTTTTATTTCGTTTTCAGCATGTCATTCGTGCGATCAAATTCCCTGAGAAAATTTAATTATTGAATTGATCAAAGCATTCTGTATTCAAGGTCAATTTATTTCAAGGTTGATTTCATTTAGCGGGATATTGTTGCATGATTGATTATTCAGTTGAACTCGATTACTTTATACCGTCATTATAATTTGGTAGTTACAGTGAAACTTAAAATTCTAGAAAACAATGTTATCACTCCCTTTACAAAATAACGTTTCTCAAATCAATACTTACTTATTAAGTATGTGCCTACACTAAATCGATCATTGAAGTACGTAAATTGCGTTCACTTAAAATTATATTTATATTTTAGCTAAAAGTTAAAAGAGCCATGAAAAATTCGCCACTACTAGACTTTATTATTTCTAGCTTTTATTTTGAGTTAATTTAACTTAGTCGGTTAAGTCAGGTTTTTAACTTTTTCGTGCTAAAATTATTCAAACAAACAATTGTACCTACCTAACGAATAGTCATAACACTCATGACTGAGGTTTACTTTTAGTACCTACCAAAGGGCTCTCTTAACCATATCTTTTGGTCATGTTTAACTGATTTTCAATGTAAATGATGTCTTTATAAAATAAATACGTTATTTTCCTTTCCGTTAAAGGAAAGCTTTTTAAAAATAAAAGTCTGTTAAATTTTATTGATCCCATAGAACATATTTAATAGTATACCCACCCAGAAACGTAGCTTCAACGTGTATAATATTATAAATTTAATAATATTTGGTCCTCGGAATTGATCCCAATTCCCTTAGTTAATCCTACACATTGGCACGTAAAGTTTTAATCCCTTAAGTATCAAATGAACTTATTTTCGGGCCTACGTTTCCACTCAAATTATCGGTTCATTGGAATCGGAATCGCTTTTAACTAAATCCCTTAAATTCATTATGTTTATTTTGTTACCAAGACAGTGTTTTTGGAACGTGTCGTTATTGCTCAAACCTTGCTCAAACATATTTTTGTTTCCATATTGTATTTTACAATATTTGATATTTAAATGAACAATAAATAAATATTAAAGACGGTTGAAAGACGGACAAACTTACAAACACACAAAAATACAAACACACGCACTTTTGCATTTATAAATATTACCTACTATGAAAGTATGGATAATATTAAGTATGGCTTTTCTCAATTATTAAAATCAGACATGTAATCTATGCGCTAGGGCAGAATACACGTACCCAATTAAATGCAAATAATCCATACTTATATTATAAATGTGAAAGTGTGTGTGTTTGTATGTTTGTCCGTCTTTCACGAAGCGACGGATCGACGTGATTTTTGGCATAGATATAGTTTATGGGCCAGAGAGTGACAAAGCGTCACTACTTTGAAAAAAATCTCGTATCTAAAATCAATATGTCAACAAAATTGAACCTTAATAATGTTCATAAAGTTCACTCAGAAAATTATTTATTTTGAGATACGAGTTTTTTTTTAAGTAGTGACGATAGGCTCCTTTTTTCCCGGAAAAATGCACAGTTCCCGAGGGAACAGGGAACAGCGCGCGATAACCGAATTCCACGCGGACGAAGTTGCGGGAAAAAGCTAGTACATACTCGTACATACATACTCTTAAAATCTTACCCTACATTTTGGGCTTTACCACTGTCGGGTAAAAGTTACAGTGGGACCGCATCTTTCGCGACGTACTCGTATTTAAATTAAACACGCCTGAAATCAAAATAACAATTTGCGAATGGCAAATACATTACGAGTAGTGTAGGTATTTGTCTAGTATTCTGTTTCAACATTATTCTGTTCCAGAAAATGTGCCTCATAAAAAAAATCCTGTACAGTAAACAATTTATTTTATTTCCGGTATTAAAGTCCTTGCATGCTATAAATAGTGTTCAATTCAGATCCAAGTTTCCATAATAATAAAACAATGTTTAATACTAAAATGCTCAGATATGTATTCGTACTGATTATTGTTTAATTTATTGAACCAGGCGTTACTTTGCGGAGGTCCATATCATAGGTTCATTGATTAATTGTTTATTTAACAAAAAATTATCTTGTGCTGAAGTGGTTTTACACGGTGGCAGGATCATAGCAGTTCTGTTTATCGAGGACGCTATCACAACAGTTGGTACCAAGATAAACATTTATTGAATTATTTAATGTATCATAGTATTTCTTTCCTTAAAAGTACCTACATTTTTACTTCGTCTTTTTGCTTTAAACAAAAGAAAAAACCACCCAAGAGCATGTCGGACACGCCCAGGGTTCCGTAGCCATTACGAAAAAATCAAGTCATATTTTTGTAAGGATTTCGTATTCGTTACGGAATCTGCCAAGTTTAGGTATATTTTATACCTTAGGCTGCTATTTACTCTTACACTACTAATAATTGTCAAGTAATCTTAGCCGCTATAATTTTCCTTGTAAATTTAATATATTTACTACCATTCAGGATTTTTTCAAATTTTTCCACCCAACCCAACAGGTTTAGATTATAGAGAGTGGGGAGGGGGAAGCTCGATTTCAATGAAAATTTGAACTTTAAAGTTGAATATTTCACAAACAGATCACTGAATAGAATAATTGTCTGAGCAATCCTGCAATGATAAAAGACCTATCCAACGATACCCTACGTATATAGGGTTAGTCGAGAAAAAAAAGTCACCCCTACTCTACGTCTATGGGAGGTACCCTAAAATTTTTTTTTTACTTTTTTTATTATATCACTTTGTCCACGTGACTGGTATGTATATTCATGCCCAATTACAGCTTTCTAGTACTAACGGTCTCTGAGCTAACCCGCGGACAAACATGGCGAAACTAAGGGTTCCTAGTTGACTACGGAACCCTAAAAAGTCTGTTTATATAGCGTAGGCGTTTTCAAATTTATGTTTTCCCGTAGGTGCTGGATGGACCAGAGTGATTCATTTTGGATAATCGTCGTGCCTGTGCTGGTGTCGCTGCTCTCTTCTTTTGGTAAGACTGCTCTACCATTGTCCCGCTTTGTTTGAGCTAAATTCGGGTAAGTACGTGTGTGAAACCCCGTAGCGGCGTGAATATATAAATAAACACATTTTCCTCGTAGGTACATAAATACATCCCGAAAGTACCTACATAATATGTAATTTAAAAACGCACCTTAGCGTATATTATGTATAACAGTAGAGTGGAGCGTCTATGTAAAAATGAGAAAAAAAAGTTGTGTAATCACTCTCGAATACTCTAAAAACTTGCATTATGGACTAGTTTCTTACATAAATATTTTTATATTATGTTTTAGACATTATTTTAGCCCTCTACCTTATCTTCAAGATTTTGATTCTTGTATAAAAACTTCGTAACTTCGCATAAAAAATAAGATTTATGCTGACAAGTGACGGGACATCAACTGCAATCAAAAATTATATCAAAAGGTACATACAGTTTCGTCAAATAAACATACTTAAACGAAAATTGGTGGTGTAGGTAGTTTTGGCAGGTGGTGTAGGTGTTTTTTTATTTAATTACAATTTTTGGTACATTTAGTGCGTTACGAAGGCGTTATACTTAAACTAAGGTATATTTCGAATAAGATGGCAACATAATTTTCACCTCAGCACCTCAAACAGGCAGGTTTTGCTAGGAGAAATCAGTGAGCAAATCGCATTTTGCTCACTCCGTGAGACAAAGTAACTTTTTAATTATTTTTATTAAATGCTGAGTACAGTGCTGGGTCTACTCACTGAATTCCAAATATTTGAACTTTACTTTGACCTGTCATTTCACTTCAACACGAAAAAAGCGAGAGATAGGATCAAAGGTGTTGATTACGATCTTAAATTAAATTTTTGATATTAAAAATATATCGATAGATACCTAATTACATGACAACGAAATATTTCCAAAATGTAAATTTTCCCGATCTTTTAATAAAGTATGCAACCTCGTTGCACGAAAGCCGCTTCTCTTGTTTTTTTTATAAAATAATTCCGTATGCTGCCTCTACAGGTGAAATAAATATTTGTTAAATTGAATGAATTTTTAACTAATCTATTTATGTTTATGTAATAGAAATCTTCATAAAATTCATATAGGTTTAATAACATTTATAATAAATTATACGTTTATTGTTTAACCTTTTTAATGACCCCCAAGATGAGGATTTTTGCAGTATTAAAAAATAAGTGTGACATATAGCACAAGAAGGTCTAAGTTCAAATTACAATGCATGTTATTAGTATGAGATTTGTATTGTATCTCCTGGGCACTTTTTTATGGCTTTAAATGTGATTATTATATTTGTTTCTTAATAATCGGATTATATTTAAAAAAACATGTGTTTGTTTTATAAACAGGTAGATATATGGGGTTTTACTCTTATGTTACGTTTAAATGATGTTCTCGCTGCTGAGGTGAAGAATTGTATGTGTCACACGAGACCAAAGTTTTCTTGCATCTCGTGTATTTGAATCCCTTGCTGCTCTCAGGATTCTAACCTAGAATCACTCGCTGACGCTCGTGATTGAATTATAGAATCCTTCGCTTACTCGGGATTCAAAATCAACACTCGCAACAAAAATCAACTTTGCTCTCTTGTTGCACAAATAACTATTTACGTAAAAACACAGTATTTTACGGAATTTAACTTGAGTTTTTTTCAAATCGGTACAGTTTTTCAATCGGTACAATCAGTACAAGTACAGGGGTTCAAAGTAGGTTTAAATATATTTATTTTTTTCACAAACCTTTCAACATCAGAAATTAAATTAAATGTATTGCGTAGTATAGACAATTTCATACATATTGCTTAACGCTGATTTTGTGATGGTAGCACATTGAATTAGTTTTATTTTTGTGTACAATATCGTGAATGAGTCGCGCCTAAATCGTATTACCGACCAAAGTAGGATTAAAAATTTGTTTTTTTTTGTTTTGTTCATTTCGGTAGGCACTAAGGGCAAAAAACGGGTACTTTTTCATAATACAAAAGTCCGTATTAATAAACTACACTCAAGTTACAGAATAGATAATAGTACCACTAGCACTAGCACTAGACAATGTTGCCACTCAAATAATAGCTAGGTTCAGCTTTCATTAGCCAGACTCTTAGGTGTAATGTGTAGATACCTTAATGGTGAAAAATTTACGTTCAAACCTATTTAGTCGTTACTTTTGGTGGCTCCATTACCGAGATTGTTCTCGGCATAAAAGTTACAACGTAGGCCCGCAGCTACGAACGGGCAGCGTTTCTAATTAAGTACCTACCTACCCACACTACCTCTGGCCTTAAGTTGCTTAGGGAGAACGAGGTTAAAATAATCGCAATTAAGTACACTGTTGTTCTTTTATTCCGTGGAAATAAGGTTACCAAACTGTCTGACCGTTAATTGACCATCCGAAACCAACTGATAGCCGACGGACTGTATACTCGTACAGACAGGCGACTACTGGATCTAATTTCAAGAAAAGTCTGCAGTAATGCGAGAGCTATTATTAAAAACCCCTTGTTGTCCTGGAAACCGTTGGGTTAGGGAGAAAAGCTCAAGTAACTGGAACAATTTGTAACTGTACGCCAAAATCACCTGAGTGCGTAGAGGCACACCTTCAGTGGCTACCATTTGGACAGCGCAATTTACACGATAATCTACTAAGTTTTGAAACTTTTTGTTTAGACAAAACCTTGACAATCGATCTAAAATTAGTTTAAACTGATACTTCACTCATCCACCCTTAAAGCGTTAAGGGTTCACCTTTGTACAGTCGAAGTTAACGAATATCTTTACACTTTAGTACCTTGTCGCTGTCACTTCGTGTTCGAACTTTTGTATAAAATTGCCAAAAGGCATACAGTGACAATCTCCTGAAGTGTAAAAATATCTTTTCACTTCTCATGCTCGTAAAGTTCGTGTTTATGCTGGATCTAGGCGACATAAAATGACTTTTTATGCCCTAGTGTATAAAGTAAAATCTTTGTCTAAGACCAATCCAATCAGGTGTAAACAGCCACAAACGAAGAAGTTTCTAGGTACATACTTATTTCTTTTAATATTTTTTTATTTATAGAAAACTAAAAACCGGCCAAGAGCGTGTCGGACACGCCTAAAATAGGGTTCCGTAGCCATTACGAAAAAAATAAGTCATTTTTTTCTAAAGATTTCGTATTTTATACGGAATCTTCCAAGTTTAGGTATATTTTATACCTTAGGCTGCTATTATTATTATTATTTATAATGCACAGGCAGCTTATAGCTGATGCGTGCATATCATTGGTCACTTGTGTAATTGTCTTCAAAGTATTCTTAAACTACTAATAATTCTCAAGCAAACTGAGCCGTTATAGTTTTCCTTGAAATTTTGATATACTTACTACCATTATGAATTTTTTCACAATTTACCACCCACCGTTTTAGATTTTAGACGAGGGGGGACGCTCGATTTTAATGAAAATTTGCACGTTAAAGTTGAATATTTTGCAAACAAATCACTGAATCGTTTTAGCAACCCCCTAATGATTTTAAAAGACCTATCCAACGATACCCTACACTACAAGGTTGGATGAGAAAAAAAAAACACCCCCACATTACTTCTATGGGAGGTACACTAAAAAAAATTTGTTTTGAAATTTTTATTAAACCATTTTGTCGGCATAGTTTACATACATATTCATGCAAAATTACAGCTTTCGAGCATTTATAGTTTTTGAGCAAAGCCGCGAACGGACGGACAGACAGACAGACATGGCGAAACTATAAGGGTTCCGTTTTTGCCATTTTGGCTCCGGAGCCCTAAAAATCAATCAAAATAGATCAATAAAACTTAATAATTATAATAGTAATGCGTGAACAATAAAAGGTACATAGTATAAGTGAACAATTGTTTCCACTGTTGCTATTTCATTTCCTCGCCATCGAAGTGAAAAGCAGAGTATAAAACTCGAGCATTAAACCCATTTTCCCCTCGACTTGGCTATATGAACGGCTCGGGTAAAATGGCTCGTTTTATGCTCTTGTTATACAATCTGCTATTGACCTCGTCTGTGCATGTAGCTTTTGTCAAGTGTGTTTTTGTGCAATAAAGTGTTACAACCATATAAATGATATACCTACCCAGATATTTATTTATTTGTTAATCTTCGCACACAATAGGTATTTATTTAATAATACTTACGTTAAAACAACAAACAAGAAAACCATTTCGCAAATTGGCTGCCGTACTGTGATACCACGTATAACGACACTTTCCAAAGTGTTTTTACGAGGTTCCAAGGTCCCAGTTTACTTCTTAGGGAGAAAGTGGGGGAATGGCGATAACTCATTGTATCTATCGTTTTACTTAGCTTAGCTACGTTATATTCGTAGCACTATAAATAGGTTTATTATTTATGAACTATAAAAAATTACTTTGCTCACCCGCGACCTTACAATAGCTAAAAATGCTACATTGTAAGAACAAAAACACACACAAATCACACAAACTCAACTATCACCACCACTACACAACACTGACGCGTTTCGACCGCGTGCACGCGTTTTGTCGGGGGTGAGCAAAGTAATTGTTTGATGTAGTTCATTGATTATGGACCTCCGCAAAGTAACGTCTGATTCTGATAAGTTACTATTTATATAATTTATATTGAGGGCCTTCTATATTGCTAGAAATTTAATCTAAGCGGTCAGGACAAACATTACCAACCTGGCGTGATATATGTTGTTTTAAAACAAGTTAAGAATGCATTTACAGCACCAATCACAACGTTATCTTTTCTACCCAAAGCTGAATGGCAGCAATAACGGCATCAAGATATTATAATGGACACCTACTCCTACAGCCGTTTTTCGTATATTTTGCTTCAATTATTACCTATGCCTAGTAGGTAAAATGTAGTATTACCAACCACTTACCTATTAGGTAAAATTTAGTATTTAAGTAGGCTGTTCTGCTCACAAAGACGACAATAATTGTAGCAAAATATACGAAAAACGGATGTACTCATTATAATATCTTGATGGTCTTGCTGCCATTCAACTTTGCGTAGAACAGATAACGTTGTGATTGGTGCTGTAAATTCATTTTAACTTGTTTTAATACAACATATTACGCCAGTTCTAAGCAAATCGGTTATAATCCCTCTGATCATATTGTTAAAAGAGATAATGCTCAGAGTTAACTTTTATGAAAACAACAGAATACCGATTTTAGAATGAGTCTAGATGTTTCAAAGTATTGGCGACTTGTGGTTGCGTTGTGGTGATAATTGTGGGAAGTATAACGACCTTTGAACCGGGCTGTGAAAATGCTTAAATATTCACTCCGATGGATGCTTAATAAGTTTCCGGAAATAAACATACTGCCTGTTGCTGCACGGAGGCACGGCGGCGGCCCTGTTTCGTTTTTATTGGATCCGGTCCCCGTTAACCCACAAAAACAAGGTTCCTCAGACTGTAAATCTATTTAATGAAACGCCGGAACAGGAACTTGATTGTAATACAATGTTAATCTCAAGTAAGCAGTGGTCTTGATTTCATTACTTCAGTAAGTTATATTACTGATCGCCAGATAGTGTAGAACATATGTTCAATACGTTGAAAATATTGTAAATTAAAATATTGCAGATTTATAAATAAAAAAGTATGAACCGCAACACGAAGTATCCCGAAGGCAAGGCAGCCTACCATAATGAATGGGGATAATCTTCACAAAATTATCGCACAATTGCGAAAGATTAATTCGTGACGTCCAACATTCGCGGATAAACGTCCAAGAGTTTTACAAAGGACCAAATAATCTATATAAGCCCAATCCGCTGTTGGGTCCCAAATTAAAGGGTTATTTGATAATCCAATTACATACATAAATGATAAGTTGCGGAGATACAGTAACATAAATTATGATGAATTTAAAGGCACCGCTGCGGCCTGAATTTAAATACTTAGAGCGAGCGCCTTTCTTTTGTTCAGATTCTCGGATGCAATGCAAGTATCATAAATAGTTATTGAAATAATATTTTTCTCAAACATGACATGAAATATTGACGTTGTGTTACAAATAATAGGCCGAGAAGTATCACGCTGCAGGCGCTGCGGCTGGCCTGCCCACGCGCGGTCACTCTAGCGGCCTGCAAAGAGATTTCATATAACTTTGCAGGCCGCTGGCCGGCAATGCGACCGTCTTTTGTTTCAACGCGCTCTCTCTAAAAAAGCTGCACATGGTGTTAAAAGCATGAAAATCGAAACGATTGATCTTTAGGGCATACGAATTGAGAGGAGTTATGACGTTAGATATAATCTGCAAATAATAATTCAACCGTATTATATCTGGAGGAGCCCAAACTTGGTAGAAATTTTAATTTAAACAAAGTGACTGAAATATAATGATGTGATATATTTTTAGAACCGGCTTAGTAAGCCCTTTCATTAGATACCACACACGATAGGTTTCATAAAAAAAATGTATTTTTCCCATACAAAAAAAGATGACATGATAACTCCTCTCCTTTTTTGTTTTTTTTTTCGTGCTACGGTTCAATTTGGTTCGTATTGCCTAAAGATCGTTCCAATTTTTTACCACTACACACGCTAACAGGGAAAATTTAATTTGAAAACTACGAATTCCTATCGAGAAACGCAATTTCAGTAGCAAAATTATCATTGAATTGTAAATTATAATAAATACGATACTAAGGCGACACTGCTACATTTCACAACTAAAGTACACATCTACCTAATTTTAGACATATATAAGTATAGTCACCTGCATTAATATCTGCCACAGCGGAGCGTGCAAAAATGTCTGACACGTCCTATCAGCTCTAGAAATAGTGTTGTATTAGGTATTTATGCACGTTTTGTTGTATTAAATATTGGTGCTGCTGCAGTCAACAGTATATTAAAAGTTCGAAACGTTAGTACTCAAACAAAGACTGAAAATTATGAGGAAATAGGAGCTCTGCCGAGCGGTGCACCATCGATTTCACCCCAGTCCCAAAGCTTTTAAAGCACATACAATGAAACTACAAGAAAACTCCCTTCATCGAAATTTTCACTTAATTTATGATTTTGCAGTATTCCTCGTGAACGTAGTCCGGGTTCTGCTGACTAAGCTGCACCCGGCCCCCAACCAGCACGCGCGGCTCGCAGCCCGCAAGGCGGCGCGGGCGGCACTCATACTTGTAAGTCATTCACACAGTCGCCATCAAAGTAACACAGTGGTTCAGTAGTATTTAGCACTATTTTGAAGTGGGTGAGGTTGAAATAAAATGAAATTATTATGAGTACTCAATCAAGTGGTCTATCAATTTTTAAACAAGTTCCTATCAAATGAATATGTCGCTAAAGTCGAACTTTCAAGTTGACAGACACGTCTTTTGGCATTATTGTTCTATGACATGCAAACGATTATCGACTTTAGGGTGGTAGACCACATATTTGGCTGATAGTACTAACTGTGTGCAAATTTCATAAGGATTTACCGTACCCCTATAAATAATTTATACCACACTGGGCCCTAATCACTACGATAATATATTGCTAAAATTATGACTAGGTACTTTATTAGTAGGTACAGTAGTAAAGCGGCTAGTGGTACAGTCAACGGCAAAAAGTTCGATACGTCCAAAGTTACAAAAATATGCATAAAAGACTATACTGACTAAACATTAAGGTGTTGTATACATATACAATAAGACCTTAATGTTTACTAATTCAGTGGATTCAAAACAACCTATCCCCTTACGCCCTAAATTGTACTTCTTCGAAGAAAAAAAGTCGCATCGCATGCCTTAATGCCCCACACAATTAATTCATTTTTGTTTATTTTCGTTATCAGATTCCTCTTTTCGGGCTGCACTTCGTGTTGATCCCCCTGCACCCATCGCCGGGCGCCCGCGGCGAGAAACTCTATCAGGTCGTGTCCGCCTTGCTCACTAGTCTACAGGTAAAGTACACCCTGTTATACACCAAGAGAGATCATTTAGGGCGTTGTTACAACTTTTGAATTTAAAAGCGAAGCGAGCGCGCAACTAGGTTTGACCGCGAGCCTGCTGTGAGTTAACTGCGCAGGCTATCGCTATACGAGTAGGTAGGTTAGGTAGGTGCTTGGTAGGGTTGGTAGGTGCCTATTTAATAGTGCACTCGCGCCGCAATCGTTGCGCGCTCGCTTGTCTTTCATTCAACTCGCCCACAAATCGCCAGTACGAAAACGTTTCAACCGTCTTTTTACCCGACTACTCAAAGGAGGGTGATGTTTTTCGAGCGTATGTATGTATTTATGTCCATTTCTTTGGTTCTCACTACAGCCTAAACGGCTGGACGGATTTTAGCATTTTGGACGCTTCCTAACTGTCGGAGTGACATGGCTATATAATATTTAAATATGGCCCCATTTATGGGGCCATAGTTTATTTTATATGGGGCAATGGGTTATAATACTTTTAATGTAAAACGTTATAAAACATTAAATTGTGAAAATTTAAAACGCGACTGCCTTAAAAAGTAAAAGGAAGAAAATAAGTCTAGTGGACTAGGACTGTTAAGTAGCTAATTTAAAGTTCAACAATCGGGACCCATTTAAATCGTGACCAGCGCAATTATTCTTAGTAATGGGTCCCGAATGTTGAACTTATAAATTAGCTACTTAACAGTCCTATAGAACACTAGACTTATTTTCTTCCTTTTAGTTTTTAAGGCAGTCGGAGTTTTCTCGTGTGTTACGAAAATATGTCCTTCAACTAAAAATCTCAATCAATACCAACACGAGTGGTGTGTGTTCACCGAATTGCAATTATTTTTATGTGTGTGTGTATGTTTTTATTTGGGTGTAGTTTTAGGATAATGGAGCTGAACAATATAAAGTTTTGCCTAGATTTTTTTTTGAAAATTGTACCTGGCAAAGCCGGGGTATGTGTTGCTAGTTATAACATTTAAAAAAACTTTTTCAATTCTCATGCTCGTAAAAGTTCGTGTTTATGCTGGATCTAGGCGACATAAAATGACTTTTTATGCTCTAGTGCATAAAGTAAAATCTTCGCCTAAGACCAAGGCAATCAGGCCTAAACAGCCACAAACAAAAAAGTTTCAATGTATTTTTTCAATATTTTTTTATTTGTATAAAACTAAAAATAAATCGAATAAACCAAAATAAATTAATAAAACTAAATATTTATAATTATATTAGCAATGCATGCAAAATTAAAGGTACCTAGTAAGTGAACAATGTTTCTTGTGTAGTTATTTCATCTCCTCGCAATCGAAATGAAAAGCAGTGTAAAACTCGAGCATTAAACCCTTTTCCCCCTCGACGTGGTTATATGAACGTCTCGGGTAAAATGGCTCGTTTTATGCTCTCGTTGTACAATCCACTATTTATTTAGACGACCGGATGGCCAAGTGGTTAGAGAACCTGACTACGAAGCTTGAGGTCCCGGGTTCGATTCCCGGCCGGGGCAGATATTTGTATGAATAATACGAATGTTTGTTCTCGGGTCTTGGGTGTTTAATATATATTTAAGTATGTATTTATCTATATAAGTATGTTTATCCGTTGCCTAGTATCCATAGTACAAGCTTTGCTTAGTTTGGGACTAGGTCAATTGGGGTCAAGTGTCCCATGATATTTATTTATTATTTATTTATTGCCATCATAGTTATGTATTTAGAAAAATAGGAGAAACCAAAGCATAAAATCTAATATCTACTCTTGGCAATGCTTCAATACCGCACTCAGCGCATTCTGGAGATTATTTTATTTAATTAAAGTGCTGATTTTTAGCCCGGTCCTTCTGGCAAGTGTATATTCTAGGAATACCACAAACTATATCTAAGAAAAGAAACTTAAGCAAAATATTTGTGTAGTACAGTCGAACAAATCGAAACATGACCCAGGGTGGAACCTTTTAATAATATCATAATCAATTTCACTATGACTTCCTTGACAAAAGTATGAGAATGTCGACATGACATTAATAGCACAAAGGTATAGGTATAGGTAGGGACAGTATCCACCCTAGGTCATGATTCAATTTGTTCGACTGTACCTACATACATACCTCATAGTGCAGTGTCATATCCTGTAACGTGTTATTATCTGTTTACCATAGTGTGTTATTTGTTTGCTAATCGTACATAGTTTGCGTTGTTTCTGTGGTTTGTAGTGTGTATAGAATGAACTTACCCAATGCTTTTAGGTAAGCATGTATTTGTACAAGCATTTGTACCTACATTCGCACTACTTTTTACTAACGTTATGTTTCGAATTACATCAATCGACTATGCCTGCCTAACTACAGTAACAACCACCTGCTGCGCACATACATTTCTCGTTTTGCAGATGCAATATCACGATTTGCTTTAAAATCCATTAAAAATAATGCAGGCTTTACATACCAGGCTTTTGTTTGTTGAAATTTGAAAGAACCACAATTGAAACAACAGAATAATTGTGAAAAAATGTGTTTTAATAACACGGGCGAAAAAAGCATAACAAAAAACACTTATATGATTTTTACAATAAAGTCAAGTTCAGGAGGTTTCCTTCTCCTACGTAGCTTTCTGTTTTTGTTGGAAAATAATAAAACAATGCTATTATTTCGAAAACATTGGGTCAAACTTTTTACAGTGTACCTAATTAAGAGTTATTGTGCACTTAACTAAATTTTTGATTGAGTAAAAATTTAATGAAATTAAATGTCTACGCCATTCTTAGTTTAAAATAATTTCATTTAATTTTTAGCACTTATTTATAAAGTACCTTTTCACTTCTCATGCTCTTAAAATGTTACTTCAGTCTATGTATATCGGGACTAACGCTCCTTTTTATTCTCTAGGGATTAAAGTATTTTTTTTTTTTACGATGTAAACCCCTAAACAGCCAACACGGTGTTTGTGAATGGCTGATTTTTAGGGCGTGGAAATAACCTCAAAATGACAACTGTGCATAAACATATAAAAAATACACGATTTCATTTCGTGAAACAATTAATGTTTACGAATATGAATCTATTCAATTATATTAAAGATAATTCATTTTAAGCCTAGTCCCATTAGTTTTACAATAGTTTTCAATTTTGAAACTGATGGCTAAATATGTAAGCTTTTAAAGCGTCACTTAATAAACAATAAAAGATAAAAAAACCGCGCAACAATTTTTTTTTGCTATTTGAATTTTGAAGAGATGGCCTGCCCATAGAGCGTACGTTTCTAAAAAGTAATATTGTCATTTTGATACACATTAAGTAAGAAGGGATTTTTAGAAATTCCCACGGGATAGGGAATAAAAAGGATATTTATAAAATGAACTGCCTAGCGAATATAGGGACCTTATATTTTGTCCAAGCCTTCTCATTCTGAGGGGAGGCCTGTGCCCTGCAGTGGGACGTATATAGGCTGGGATGATGATATTTTGCATTTGTATTCCTTGGGGTTATAAAGGTACATAAAGAAATTAATTTCCGAAATTCCCACGGGATAAGGAATATTTTTTTATCCTAAGTGACTAGCTAATATAAACACTATGTTGATATAATGCAGATGTATTCCTTGAAAACCAAAGAGGTGCAATAAGAAGAGATTTTTAGAAATTTCCATGGCATAGAGAAACATTTAAACTTTGTTTGTTTCATTGTTTGTAGGGGGAAATCTTTAAAACTGTTGTGGCGATTATAAAAATGCCTTCACCAATAGAAGGGACAGTATCCTCGATGGACATAGGCTACTTTTTCTTACAGAAAATGCGAAATTCCCGCGAGATAGAAGTAATTCAACTTCAAGACTGATTCATAAAATTCTTTCACTAATAGAAATCCACACTGCATCTATTAGTGAATTCTATAAGTGAAAACTTTTTAAAATCAAACAAGAGTTACAATAAGTTAGCTTAGTTTAGTTATTTCTATAGCGCGAGTACTTTGCACTTTCCCGGAATTATCCTATCCTATGTGTGCTGTCGTATGAGCCAAATTTCACGTTAAGCTCGCGTACCAGCCTGGATGTATTTGACGCCACCGCGAATTTATTATGCTTCTAAATACTAATTTTAACATGTTAAAGTAATAAGTACCTAGTAGTCTTGCATGAAACAAACTTTTTTTTTAACGATTCGCCGTATTGTGATTGTGAGGAGAGTACCTAAGCAGTTGCGTGCGGCTAGATAGGTACTACAATTTATTAATCACATTACTTTTAATAGGGAAATAATATACCTATGTAGGTAAGTACTCATTTCTCAAGTGAATGCTTATTACCTACTTTAAAATGTTAAAATCAGTATTTACGAGTAAAAGCACAGCACAGTCAAAGAAAAGACTTTTCCTGAAACTGTAAATATAACATTTCATGGTCTTCCTTTTATTTAAGATACTATGTTACTAGAAAAAAAATAATTCTTCCAATTGACCCTTTTGATCGGTGTCGTAAAGTTACGGGTCGAAAAAAAAACCATTTCATGGGTTCGATTCCTGTTCCAGACTGGCGATTATACAAAAGTCTTTGAATGCAGTTAAAATTCTTTTTAAAATCAAAATGAAGTCTCATTTCAGTAAACTTGTCTATCTATAACATTTAAGATACATTCCCTTCATGTGGCATGGTCTTGGGACACCCTGTATATAAGAAGAGAAGATAGAATAAAATGAAGATAAAACATTTGTGGAAAAGTGCAGAATTATATTAAAAGTTTCTGCGTAGATTGATCAGGTATTAATGTTTGTGCCTCCGCGCTTTTGATCTATTCAATTGACTCAAATATTGGTAGACTTGCCCCATTTTATTACATTATGCCCGCATAAGAGTATGAATATTATTGTGAAGGCAGTATAACGTTATTATTGACAGCTTCAGAGTGGCGGCATCATCGTAATGGTAAACAAATTCAAAATATAAATTGTTAAAATTACTTAATCAAAAATAACTAATTACAGAGGTGAAAAAAAATATATTTTGCTAAACCATTCCATGAAACCAACAAACATGAATACTTATATCCTTGACAGAACATAATGTCACCCCTCTCCCAAAAACTTTTGCGCCATATTTTGTCATAGGCATAGCAATAGATTGGGATCCGAAACTGGGCAATATGCCAAGTAGGGAAGAATCGTAGCTGACAATACTGCAGCTTCCATCCGTTTGATATTCAGTGACTAGAGCAGACCATAAAAACCATACTTTCATACACAAATGGTTAACCCAGTAACGACGTACTTTTGAAACTACAAAGCTTCTTCTTAACTACCTACCAATTATTATTGTTCTGCTTCCTTCGGCTCGAGAAATTGGAGTTCCGAACTGAAATAGAGCATTTTATTTCTGTTGATGTAATTTGTTACTTTACCTATTCATAGTTATGTATGTATGAGGTGTAAGTAATGTATCTACAGTGCTTTTATTCTAGCATGGTGCGGGTGACACTTAATGCACGTTTCGTTTTACTCAAAAAAAGTTGCTGCGGTCTAAATATATGGAAGTATATTGCAGTTGTAGCCTGAATATGACTGGCGTAAAATATTTGAACACAAAGAGCTATATTAAGTATACGAAATAAATTTAAGCTATCAGATTTTTATAATCAATTAATTTAATTCAAATCACAATTAAGTGAAGAAACGTAATATGCATGTAACGTAACCATTTAGAAATGGGACCTAATGGATCTTCAGTTATAGTGGTACTTATTAATTGGTAAGTAGCGAATACTCTTGCAAACTCCGTTTAGCCTCTACTTAAGTGACAAATAATATTCCAACCTAGAATTTCACTAATATCCTCATCAAAATTAGCGTAATAATCGGATTAATGATGACATTAATTATAATTAAGATTTTAAATTATTAGTTTTATCGACTCAAGTTTCGACACTGACTCTCTAGTCTGGTGATATTGCCAGCTGTCACCCGCACCACGGTACAATGAAAGTACTTTAAGCCAGTTTTTCCAATCCATGAACTTATTTATAAATACATACGTACTTAAATAAATGCTCAACCGAACTTGATAATTTTTTAAGGAGATAGTTTGAAACCCTGATAATGACATTGGATAATTTTTCTCCAGGAAACTGTACTTACGTTTAGTTCCCTCAGGCGCGCAATAAAATCCATCCCAGACAAAGTCGCAAGCAACAGCTAGAATTAATATTATAAATGAGCAATTTTGTGGAGATGTTTGCAATCACGTAATAACGACTGAACAGGTTGGGATGAAATGATTAATATACTGTTTATTCCGGAAAATTAAACTGTTCCCGCAGTATAGTGATAAGCGAATTATTTGCAGCCTTTTCAATTGACATGCTACATTTGAAATATATATGGAATAGTAAGAGATAAAACTGAACCAGGGAAACATAAGAACTGTCTGTGCTAACGTGTTATATCAATAGCGTAAGCAAGTGCCAAGTATCAACAAACGTGCACACACATGGAAAAAAAGGAATTCTTTGACCAAGAATATTCATAGTCTCAGGAATATTGTTTAAATCCAAGTAATTATTTTCTTTAAGTAAGATAATAGTTATAACCCAAGACAATATTTGTCTTCATCCAATACAATAATAATATGGCGTCCGGCTATATACGAAATATTATTGTCTTGACCAAGGGTATATTGTCTTTCTAAGACATCCTTTTTTCCGTGCAATATGGCTGGTAGTCAACTTAGTAAGCGCGCAGGGAGCTGAACTCCCCATCGATATGTTAGAAGCCACAGCTGTTCACACGACTGCGTCGTGCAATATTGCAATATTATGATTCTTTCTTACAAAAATAATAAGACCAGTGCGATAGTAGTATAACATATAAAAGTACTAGTATTTAACGAGTATTTAACGTTAGGCGCTCGTGCCTAAAAGACCACACGTTCCCAAACAACATGTTTTTCAAAATACCTACTTCAGCCGTGGCCAAAAGTATTAGCACCCAACAAAAATAATCTTCAAAATATGGGCATCCCAATTGTACCTATATAAAATTTACAAATTAATAGTAAATACACATAAATGGCATGCTAGTTCGCAATAAAACAAAACCTGTAATAAAAAATGTAAAACCGTTTTTTTAATCGGTTCTGGTTCGCATACATTGAACTTGAACACATTCGCCAGTAAAAAAATATTGTTTTTGCTTCGTGCAAGAAAAAAAATGTTTAATTTTCTTTATATCCTTTTATTATGTCCGATGCAATTGTGTGCGGACGTGTTTTTCTGATCGTGTGAATAATATCGTACGATGGCTTCCAATTTAGTAAAGTGTAGTAACTGTAACGTGGTTATAAATGAACTCCTTGCTTTTGTGCAAAATAAATGTGATGTGATGAACGAACTGAACATCGTACAAATCTGTGCGACGGCCTTTTCAACTGAGGAGATCTCGGGAGCAAAAAAGATGCTATTTGATTCGGTACCCACTTCAAAACGGAAGATCCGTAGAAAAGAAGGAAAAAATCAGCGTGATCTGGATGATATAATTTGTTTGATAAAGACAGTCGATCCCGAAGAACTGCCGATTTTCGTAGCTAGAGACTTATGTAGATTACCGCCAGTGACATGGGATCATGTGGACGTTACCCGGTTATTAAAAGATATTCTTTTACTGCAAAAGGAGATCGACAGCATTAAGAATACATATGTCACAAAGGATTCTATTGACGAGTTGCGAACAGATTTAGTGAACATGAAACGGGCTTCGATAGTAAATAATTACGGTTTTGTTAATAGTAAAAGAGGTGCTCAAATATTTGACAGCTATATGAATAATAGTGGACCGATGGGTCTTCACCAAGTGCCTCCTGAGTCTAGTAATATATCATCTGAAATCGTTACAAACTCATATTTCCAAAATGAAGATAATATTTTGTCACCTACCCTCGTTCGAAACAATGAGAAATCAGATGTGTTGAGCGGGAGTGCTGTCTCGCTCGTACACATTAATGAGCGCGAAGACGGCAACGTCTCACCTGTTCGTGAGTCTGAATCTGGCGCGATCTGCAAGTTGATACATGCAGACACACATACTGACATCCCGCTCATAACAACTAGCCCAGAAGGTACAGAACAACAGATGCACTCCGAAAAACAAGTTTCGAATAATGAGTCATTCAACGCAGCTAAATGTACTACGTTCGCTTTTGTGGTCGGGTCCAAGCCAAAGGAGGTAGCGGATAGTTCGGCGCGAGGGAGCAGCGAGAATACAGTTCATGAAAATGAACTTAATGACTTTGAAGAGGTACAGAAGAGAAAGAAAAGGACCGCAAATAGATTCATTGGATTAACGGGAAAAGCGGTAGTTTCATCTGATGTCAAGTTTAAATCAGCTGATATTAAAATTCCCTTATTCATAAACAATGTCGATAAACTGACGTCAGAGCAAGATATTATTAACTACATCGCACATAAAACTGGTATAAATATTTCTCTTAAGAAAATAAATACGTTAAGGAAAAGAAATTATAACGCATATAAAGTATTTGTACCACACACCAAGTTGCAGATATTCTTGAATGACGGACTATGGCCTGAGGGAGTAACATACCGTCGTTTTGTTTACATAAAAAATTATGATCAGGCGAGAAAAGAATTGGATGGAAAGGACAACTCAACCAACAATGTCGAATAACAGCAATTGTATATGTAAGCTAGTCAGTTTTAATTGTAGATCAGCTATACGTTCGATTGATTGCATTCGTAAGTTGTGTCAAACAGCTGATTTGATAGCGCTTCAAGAGACTTGGCTTTTACCACATAATATATCGATGCTAGGCGACATTGACACTGAGTTTGGTTTTACTGGCAAGTCTGCAGTCGACACATCGGCGGAGATCCTTCGTGGGAGACCGTACGGAGGCGTAGCGATTTTGTGGAGGAAGTCTATTTTCCCTAACGTAACGGTGATATCTTGCAGTAGTGTGCGTCTCGCGGCCGTCAAAATAACTCTGGCCGATCGTGTCATTCTCGTGGCGAGTGTTTACATGCCTACTAATGCGAGTAGCAATCTAAGTGAATTTACTGACTGCATGAGTGAGTTGAGTGCAGTTATAGAAAATAGTGGAGTAGAATCGGTGTATATGCTAGGGGATTTTAATGCCCACCCGGGTGAATTGTTCGGTACCGAGCTGGTAAATTTCTGTGCAGATCAGTGTTGGTCGTGTGCAGACTTAGACTTGTTAGGCTGTGACTCGGATACATACACTTATATAAGTGATATGCATGGATCGCGGAGTTGGCTAGATCATTGTATCGTGACCGAGGCGGCAAAAAAAACTATTTTAGGTATAAGAGTATTGTATAATGTGACATGGTCTGATCATTTTCCGTTGGAAATAGATTGTAATTTTGATGAAATAAAATCTAAGTGGAAGTCTGATGTTAGTGCTAGTAATAATAATAATACCAGTGTAATCTGGGGGGAAAGGGATCCAGTGCAAATAGATAAATATACGAAATTGTGCAATGCATTGCTCAGAGATATTGACTTCCCCTCTGAGTTACGATGCTGTGCGGATAAAATATGTTTTAATGACAGTCACAAGCGCATCATAGATGTATTGTATAATAACATTGTTGATAGTTTAATCAATGCGTCAATTGCAAGTAAGGCAGGCAATGTTGTTCACAGGAAGCGTAAATGTATTGTCGGTTGGAATAAGCATGTCAGGGATGCTCACAGGGAGGCCCAATTGCATTTTCGGTTATGGTGTTTGCAGGGGCGACCTAGACAGGGAGCCTGTTTTGTAAGTATGTGTGAGTCTAGAAGTTTGTTTAAGGCTAAACTAAAGTGGTGTCAAAATAATCAAGACCAAATTAGAATGAATATCATAGCTTCTCATCACGCTAGTAAGAATTTTTCCCACTTTTGGAAAGCAACAAACAGCCTGAATTCTAAACCTGGCATTCCTGTGAGCGTCAATGGTGTCAGTGAGCCTACTCAAATAGCAGATCTATTCATGAAGCATTTCCAGGTCCAATCTCCTCTCGGGCCCTCCGCGGGGGTGCTCTCCGCTGGGGTCGGTCCTGGTGACTCATTCGAACGCGTTACTGTTAAGGAGATTACCGAAATTATTAGGAACATGACTCGTGGCAAGTCGCCTGGACATGACGGCCTCAGTGTGGAGCATTTCCAGAATGGAGGCGTACACCTCCCGAGAGTATTATCGCTTCTTTTTAATTTTTGCATTGCACATTCATACTTGCCTGAAATGCTGATGAAAACTGTAGTAGTACCGATAATCAAAAACAAGACTGGAGATGTGTCGGATAAAGAAAACTATAGACCCATTTCGTTAGCCACAATAACGGCTAAAGTGTTGGATGGTATGCTTGATAAGCGATTATGTTGCAATATGAAACTTCATGATGCTCAGTTTGGTTTCAATCATGGACTGTCTACCGAATCTGCGATTTATTGTCTCAAGCATACCATCCGTTACTACACTGACAGACAGACACCCGTATATGCTTGTTTCTTGGACCTCTCCAAAGCGTTCGATATGGTATCCTATGACGTACTATGGAGGAAAATACGTTTAGAAACCACTTTGCCAGCAGAAAATCTCTTGCTTTTAAAGTATTGGTATGGGAACCAGACGAACATTGTGAGATGGGGGAGTAGCTTCTCTGCTGTGTACAGGCTGAATAACGGCGTGAGACAGGGAGGGTTGACTTCTCCCAAGTTATTCAATCTGTACATAAATGGCCTTATTGAGGAGCTCAGCAGTGCAGCGGTTGGATGTTCAGTCGGTGGCCATGTCATCAATAATATCAGCTATGCGGATGATATGGTGTTGCTGAGTCCCTCGATTAGTGGTCTAAGGAAGCTAATCAGAATCTGTGAGCGGTATGCGGTGGGCCATGGACTTAGATACAATACAAAGAAGAGTGAGTTGTTGCTTTTCAAGGCAGGCGTGAAAACGTATGAGACTGTTCCATCTATCGTACTTAACGGCGCTCCACTCAAACAGGTCAAAAAGTTTAAGTATCTGGGTCACTGGGTCACCGATGCACTTACTGATGACATGGACATGGATCGAGAGCGCAGAGCGTTGACTGTCAGGTGCAATATGCTGGCCCGCAGGTTTGCTCGGTGTACAAATGAGGTCAAAGTAACTCTTTTTAAGGCCTACTGCCAGACTTTCTACACCTGCAGCTTGTGGGTTCGCTTCGCACAAAAGTCATTCAATGCTCTAAAGGTCCAATATAACAACACCTTCAGGATGCTGTTGCGGCTGCCCCCGTTCTGCAGTGCATCCGGCATGTTTGCGGAGGCGCGTACTGATAGTTTTGGAGCCGTGATACGCAAACGAATATCATCAGCCATGGATAGGATGAGGGGCAGCAGTAACAGCCTTCTATGTGCAATATCGGAGGATGTATCTTGTCCGATATTGCACCATTGGACCAAAACACATGTTGTCAAAAATGCCTGGTGACAAATTTTTGGAAATGTATTTCTTTTGGACGTCAAGTCTGACCTGTAATTGTAATTTTAAGGTTTTATATATTTGACATTTGATATTAATTTTTATTTTTCAATTTAATTTTAAACATGTCTAACTTAGTTTTTAAGTGTGTATGTACTAACAAATGAATGGATCTATGTTGTCTGATAAATAAATAAATTATTATTATTATTATTATTATTTATTATGCCCAAAAAAAGAAAACTTTTACGTTGTTGTGTATATACAGCCTTGGCAACAAGTATTGACCACCTATGATATTTGTACATATACATACTAATCATTTGTAAATGTTATGTACAATTTGGAAGCACATATTTTGTGGATTTATATTTTTTATAGAGTGCTCATATTTTTGGCCAAGGCTATACTTACCTATTTACCACAATAATTTGTAGCTTACCATAATTCTCGTTGCACCGCATTACAGTAAGACGAAGATATACAATTAAAGTACTTATACTAAACTATCCTAAAAATACCTTAACTCTATATACAATTCTCCCAAGTCTTGTCCCTGCGGAAGAGTGCCCATAAAACGTTTCCACTCTCGAGTCACTTGTCTTGATCCTGAATATTTAAGATCGCGCTTCTTAAAAGCGCAAGTATTATTTAATATATTGAAGACCTTAACATCGATACATATGTAGTGCATAAATAGCCTCTTCACCGCCAGAGAGATCCAGTTCTGAGAGCCAATGGAATACCTCAAACGCCACGGTCATCTATACATGACCAACATTCAACTCGAAATTAATCCTTCTGCAATGGAATTAAAAATCAATTTGATTTGTCGCTGGTTTTTCTGTGGCTTTCAGACCACGTCACTTCGTTTGTTTTATGGTGGTGAAGAGGTTGATGGTGTTCCATCGGGAAAAGTCGGATCTCAATCGGAATACGATGGTCGACAGTAGTTACCCAAAGTGGGAATCAATTGCTATATTAAATGAGTGACATTTTCATATGCATTAAATAAGGAACTTTATTATCTTTATTAGCCAAATCGAGCAAAAAAGCGGCGCGGCCGTACCATCTTTTTGTCGAAGTAGTTCAGGCCATTTTCGCCACCCCTATAACTTCGTTGTGGATAAAGATGTAACCACTAAACAATCTAATTTAATACATGAAATACGTATTACTTGTGAGATACCAGCATTGTGTTTTCATGCGATGGCAAGGGCAGTCAATATATTTATTGAAAACATAAAATATGTTTAATATCGATATGGTCACTATAAGATGTTGTTAGGTTGAAATAAAAGATTTTTTTATTAACAAATCAAAATAACTGAACAAACCAAAATTTTACAAAACTAAAAATTACAAATAAAAAATACCCTGGAGATCGCCCACGTGGGGCATCGTCCCCAGGACGGAGGCCGCAGTGCCCCTCTGCACCGCCAAACTTAGGCGCTGGGCAAAGAAGGTACCAGCCCTATGGTCGCCTGAGACGCCGAAGAGCTTGTCCGACACTTCTTTTACAAACTTTTTTGTGTCGGACGACCATGGGCCCGAGGTTTCTATTGCAAGTGCCGCAAATATGTAGTTGTGCGAAAGAAATGCGTATTGGCGACACTTAATAGTTTGGACCTGCTCTGCGGCGGACCCAGGCTTCCGTGCAGAACCGTTAACTTGGAACGGCGCTAATGTGTCTACACACGTGACGTCCCACGCTAAGGGGCGGCCCAGACACCAAGGCACTAAAGTACAACCATCGGACCTCTTTCCGTCGGTGGCAGAGAGACCCGTAGGTTCCAATGTCGTGGGCACAGAGGCAGTGGAGAGAGCCCGGCGGATGATATCGTTAAGAGTAGCGTGCCTAAAAAAGCGACCCACACTGGTGACAAAAAAGGCCATGCCGACCCAAAGTGTTCACTGTCTGACCGCAGCGGCAACAAAGGTGTGTTTCACAGATTTTAATGCCCAAGCGAAAACAGATTGCAATTCGCAGTGAAGAGGGATCCAAAAAAGTTCTTAGGGTACGGGAGGGGAGCGCGTGCAGCCAGACCTGATTCCCGTTCGGATACCGCCAATATTCTGGTCAGAGCAATCCTCCAGTAGCCGCTTGTGATTCATTTTAATATTAATCGTATCCCAAGCGGCTTGGCTGGATTTCTCTGACGGCAAACACTCACCTGGATTACAATTCCTCCAAGCTGTTTCTGCATCCTTTAAACACGACACCTGAACATCAGAGGCTGAGGAAGTCTAAGAATACCGCTGCTGATGGTGAGCGTGCTATTAAAGGAAGACAGAAAGGCATGGAGTGCCAGGCTACTGGTTGACCGGATTCCTAGGCCTCCAAATTTAACAGGCAGGATTGCTTGGTCCCAACTGGAGGGAGTAAAGGTTAAATTTGTAATTTTGCTCACTGTTTCTTTTAAAATTTGATCGATGTTAGAAGTGATTGTAGGAAATTTCCAAACCGGTGAACAACGAAGCAAATATATAAATTTTGGGGAAAAAAGGCAGAGACGTAAGATATGCATAGCCATATGCGGGCTGATTTCATAAAGCAAATTTGACGTATTTTGGAATTGCTCTATTTTAGCATTTAAGGTCAAAGGTATTGAATCGTCAAAAATAGGTGCTCCGAGAAGCGTAAGGGTGTCACGGGATAAACCTGAAATATTAGAAGTGAGATTATTTACGCTGTCTATTATATTAGTTTGAAGGGTAGGTAGGTTAGCTAATTAGGTACATAATAACTAAGACAGAATGACCCTTAAGTAGGGACTGAATAAATTAACCGACTTGGTATTACATGGATCTCACAACTATTTATTTACGGTAGAAAAACTGAGTTGCGAGACTTGTTTTTTTGTAACCGACTTCAAAATAAGGAGGAGGTTATCTATTCGGTTGTATTTTTTTTATTTTTTTATGTTTGTTACCTCAGAACTCCGTCATTTATGAACCGATTTGTTTTTTTTTGCGGTCGTCTAGGTATGCTTTCAATTAGATCCCACAAGCACCAAATTAGGATCTGATGATTGGATCCTAGGGAAATTCAGGGAACTCTTCAAATGTCGGAATGCTCTTCAAATCGGAGTTACTACTCAATAACAAGTATTTCACGGGTTGCATTTCAATTACTTTAACACAGTTGCTAAGCAATTTATGCTCCTCATAATGAATCACCAGTAGGTACTCCAATAAAGAAAGTCTCTGTATCGGAAAAAGCAATCTTTTGTAAAAGGTGACGAGCAGTTGACATGAAACTATTGTATCTTAGATTATTTACACTAAAAAGGGTGAAAAAAATAAATAAAACGAAAAACTGAACCGGCTACTAAAAACCATGAAAACAATTTTCTACCTGTGCTGAGGCACCGACCGACTTCAGACTGGTAGAAGCTGGCTCGTGCTGAGGCACCGACCGACTTCAGACTGGTAGAAAATTGTTTTCATGGTTTTTTGTAGCCGGTTCAATTTTTTGTTATAATTTGCAAGTTATGTTTTTGATGGCTATAGTTTCAAATTAACTGAAAAAAAAACGGTAATTAATTGAGAAAGCGCGATAAATATGAAGTTTTCCGATAAAATACAAAGGGAGATCATTAAGCACTTCATCTATGTACGCGTGTTTGTTTTACAAATTCTGATTGGAGACATTTAACGTTCATAAAATTGGTCAATTTTACACAGTATATAAGCTAAAGCAGTAGGTATGGAAGCTATGAACAAATCGATCGAAACGAACACACTCACACAGACGCGCGCTCTACACGGCCCCGAAGGGGGACTCGCGGTACTGCAGTCGCGTGTGACGCATCGAGACGAGTAGTGGCCGCGTTGTGTTGTTTCAATTGCGTGCGCCCCTGACAATCTGCGATATTAAAAACTATGCCTGGAAAATATTGTGCAGTGTATAACTGCTTGAACACGGATCCTTCAAAACCGGGGCTTTCATTTTTTAAACTCCCCGCTGATGTTGAACGGTAAGAATGATTTACTATTACTAAATAAAATGCTTTTTCTTTTAAAACTTTTGGTTATTTTGTTGATAGGCCCACACACATTGCCCACTGACTTAAAGGCCATAAATTGTGTTAAATTGTTTAAAAGACGACTCAAGGTTTATTTATTTTATGATGTAAGTTATTTTATTAATGATAGTTTAAATTGGTTTAAGAACTATGTACCTACCTACCATTCTTCCAGTTTCTCAGTTGTTGTTTTTTGTTTCTATATGTTTATTACATTTAGATTTAAAAAAAGTCTACATTTAATCCAACACAATGTCAATTGTTATTATAGGAATAAATTGAATTGAATGTTTGCCTTTTTTAAAGCGCGCGTTTTTAGTGGTGAAAAATATAACTGATAATACGGAACTTTCAGAATTGTTATTTTTAGCTATTCGACCGTCCGAGATACAGCGCGTACTAAACATTTTTTTTTTTCAATTTTACCAAAAATAAGTGGACAACCCTAACGCTCCCTTGGAGCGTTGGTATTTATCTCAAAAATTATGCCTAGCTTCCATACTGCTTTAGCTTATGTATATACTGTGACTTTGATTAGTCACGAAACCTATCTTAACTTGTTTATTTTTTCTAAAACGTGATCTTGAACGTGCGCCAAATCGTAAGAAGAATAATTTATCTGTAGTAAAGTGGTGTACTGAAAGATTCTAATGAAATTTTAGTGGCACTGTCGTAATAGTATCCAAATAGTTGCTTGCCTTGCCCGAATCAAAGACGCCTACACCGATTTCTGACCTAATTCGAGGATTGGATGTTCAATAACTTGTTTATATTATACGCAAGGCGGGTTCCAAAGAACATTATCTAATTTTGAACCCCCGACGCAAAAAGAGGGGTGTTATAAGTTTGACCGCTATGTGTTTCTGTCTTTCTGTCTATGGCGCCGTAGCTTTTAAACGGGTGGACCGATTTGAATGCGGTTTTTTTATTTGAAAGCAGGATCTCTAGCGATGGTTCTTAGATATGTTTTATCAAAATCAGTCCAGCCGTTTTTGAGATATTGAACTTTGAAGTAAGAAAGTCGGGGGTTTTCCAACTTTTTGTTGGTTAGGTTATTAATATTTTTTATTTTATGTAAATGTAAAAAATCAATCAAATCAATCAAAATGAATCATTAAAACTTAAATAAAATAATTATACTCGTATAGCAATGCATGAAAAGTAAAAGGTACCTAGTAAGAGGACAATTATTTCCTACCTGCCGGCTCGGGTGGCATATGTTAACGCCTCGGGTAAAATGGCTCGTTTTATGCTCTTGTTGTACAATCTACTATAATATTTAGATTCATAACAGATTCTATGACGATGAAGGTCAGTAAAATAAATATCAACCAAATTTGGGATGAACTTGGTATTTAAATGTAATAAATATGTACCTAGGTCCTCAAATGCTAATGCTTGGATTTGTAATTACGTAATAAAGTATATGTCTCTATGTGATTCCAATACTCCATATTTATGAAACATACATCGTTTTAGAAGTGTTTATTCGTTTGTATCGTATACGAAACAACTAATACAAAGCAGCAGCATTCAACACAGTCATGTACCATCAGCCAAATAAGTGGTCTATACATTTTTAAACAGGTTCCTATCAAATGAATATGTCGCTAAAGTCGAACTTTCAAGTTGACAGACATGTCGATTGGCATTATTGTTTTGTGACATGCAAACGATTATCAACTTTAGGGTGGTAGACCACATATTTGGCTGATGGTACCTACTTAGTGTGTGCTTGCAGTCCCAAACTACAGAAAGTTTATGTTCAGGGCCTGTGCGTGGCGTTCCTCTTCTGCTTCACCAACCACGATGTGATGGTGGCCATGCGCACACACATGACCCGCGTGCTGCGTGCCAACGACGCCATCGCGCTCACAGGTGCCAATAATCCACTTCCTCCTAGACCTACCCAAATCACTAGCTTAATATTGATAAATTTAACGCTAGTTAAAAAAAGTTTTTGTACGTAGCATATGTTACGCGTAATTTCATTGCTATTGTTTATTGCATTTCTTACTAAATTTATCAAAATTAAGCAATAGAATAAATCACCAACAATTTTTAAACGAAACGAACGATCAACGGATTTGTTATTGAGACACAAAGACGCACATTTTGGAGAAGATAGCCTCTTACTGTACAGATTCTTTACTGTAAATGGTTCATGGTTCTACTCGTATGTCATTTGTTTGCATTGTTTGTCACACGCACACAAGGAAGCGGCGGCGTGCGAGTACGTGGTGTGTATTTGTGTTGAAGCCGGTAGACTACGACACACGCGTGTACAGACGTCGTCGTGCTTATGTAGATTCAAGAACGCGCTGAACGCGTTTTTGTACGTCGTGGCCGCCGTGTAGTTGAGGTTCCAATTAAATTACGCAACATAATAAGGTTTTACCCTAAGTTCCTTGCAGACAAATAAGCTAATTGGGTAGAATTACGGTGTACTCGTATTAAAATAGTTTAACTCCTTGCAGACGGGATCCCAAAATTCAAATGCGTGGAAAAATTGCTATTACAAAATATATATGTGTCGTAGTCTAGCCGGCTGTAAGTGTTTGTCGCAAAATGTGTCGCGTGCTCAACGAAGCGCTGAAGACGAAGATAAGCCAAACAAAAGCTAATAAATTAATACAGTTCACTGAGATCTGAGACAGTTGATGCATTAAAGCAAGGAGACGTTCGCAAGAGGGAGGTTTACTACCCCGACGAGCTTGTTGCCTCGCAGAGGCATGTACTGCTAAGTTGACCGGAGAAACTCATGTTATTCGGCAATATGACACTATCCACGATATCGCAGTAAAAACTCGAATAGTACGTGTCGTTCCACGCAAACATGACTGTTTTTGTAGGTTGCTGTCAAAGTTCAGTTACACTAGCCTCGCCGGGCGGGATTTATATTTTAATCAAACGGAGCGGTAACGCTATCGTCAACTGCTTGCAGCTTGATTAGTGTAATTGAATCGTTGTTATTGTATATACACTAAGTAGAGAAGTTTGAGAGCACATAAACCGGTTTCAGAGTATTTTAAATTTTGAGATACTGAATTCATAAATAGCAGCTGGCTCATAATAGTCTTAAAAGAAATCTTGAAATTTCAGACCAATCAGTTGAGTACCTCGAAGCTAAAGGAATATTAAATGCTATAGTTAAATAGAAGACTGGAAAACAATATTTCAACGTACCTTTTTTATAGTATTTACTTTTTTTCATGAAAGATGCATGATTCATTCCGGGCCGCACATCTTGTCTACGGGCTAACAAGGCCCCGTCTTCTAACTAGTGCTTAGTAACAACTAAAATTTAAATTCAGTTTCTTTGTCTCCTAAAAAAAGAAAAGAATAACAAATAAATGTTAAGTTATGTTCTTAATTCATTAAGAATCTTGAAAAAATTTTAAAGCCGCTTGTTGTTTTCACCGGACACCAGACCGTTTTTTTTGCCGGACTTGCGGTGTTGTATGGCTTACAATGAATGTGTGTACATGCACCGGACACTTGTCCGGCGACGAAGCCATACAACACCGCAATAAACGGTCCGTTGTCCATTGAAAACAACGGACGTCTACAAGCGGCTAACGCAACTCACCTACTTACTTTCTAGCCGGGGTGCTACGGTTCACTGTTTGTGTTCAGATTTCGACTAAGTATACATCTTTCGCTCACGTGACTCACGATGAAGTGTACTCGTATATATTTCGCTCTCTTTAATTCATGATTCTGATCTGATCGGTCTAATTAAAATTACAATATACCTAGGGATACGTCCCGTCTCTGAATCAAACAATTGAACCAGTATCTTTAAATTAAAATACCCTGATTTCCGGTCTCGAGAACACCATGTTCTAAATGTTTTTTGTCGCAATTTGTGAACCGAGTCCGATGAAAACTGACTCAAAGTTTAACTTAACTTGAAAAGTTACGTTTTTTTTAAGGTGTACATGTCTAAAACTTGAAAAACCGGTTTTATTTTCATTCTCTGCAAAAAATTGTTTTCTGCACGGGCTCGATTCATTTGAACGAGTAAAGTCCTGTTCAATCAAAATGTTCATTTCGTTCAAAAATTATTATTTAACATTTCACTGGCTTTTACTGGACTAACTTCAGGACTAAGTAATTCTTATTTCAAAACTTATATAAATTCTCGTAATTGAATGGCTGTTAATTTCAGGTTTAACGGCGGGCGAGAGTTTGGCGAACACAAGGGAAAACGTTGTTTGAACTAAACCGTTGAACAAAACACTGCGAGTGAATAAACCAATGATATTCAAACTGAACGAACAATCTATACTACTATGTGAATATGTCATTTACTGTATTATGTTCAAATGTTACATTATTAGTAGGTACTTGTACTTTGTACCACACTATTGTCGCCGTCCTTTTGTTAATAAGAAGTTACTTAAGTACATTTTTCTGAAGATTCTTTTTACATTTTCAACAAAGTATTCAATTAATTCATACGAAATTGACTTATATTTAAGATTAATTGTACTGCCAATAAACTGAAAACTGATTATTAAATAGTACCTAAATGAATGGGTGCATTTAATTAACCAGCGTAAGAAAACGCCAGGAGCTACATATTTTTCTATGTTATCGTTTTGTAGCTAAATTCATGATCAATAAAGGTAATACAAGATTTTCAGAGATTGTGTTAAATAAAAGTGTACACGAACGTGGAATATGCAAACCGAACTTTGACGTTTTGGACTGATTTAATCGAGTATTAATGCATACTTTCGTAGTTTTTGCGTTTGTATAATAATATTATAATGTATCTTCTAATGATCATAAGTTAATAGTGGGTAATTGCTCTTTCGGTTTCTTAAAAAATTAAATAAGGGGACCGCTTTTCTTTAGCCAGTACCTGAAGTTACAGTGTTTTGTCGTAACAGTCACACGATAAATTTGGAGTGAGTGTCTTGATTTTGTAGTCTTTTGGTTATTATAAATCGGAATTTCTTCATTTTTAACGTGTTTTTGCTTGAAAATGCATGAAAAAAGTATAAATCTTATATTATGTGTCTTTGTCCATAATTAGTAGCATAATATTAGTAAATTATCCAAGTTTAATTACAATCGGATGAATATTCACGAGTCTGTGGCGAATTAAAGAAGAAAAAAGTTTTTTTGCGATTTCTGAAAAGTACTTTTTTTAGTTACAGTGTTTTGTCATGACACGGCAGCGATCGTGCGTCATCGTGTGTTGCGTAAGATTTCGTGGCACCAACAAAAATAAGTCCTAATAACTGGTATTGTTTGTAACAGACATGGCCAATTCTGTTTACATTGAATGCTAGCTGAGTTGCAAAAATCCCAGTGATTTATGTAACGTTCATCGCTACCGTGTTCCATCACAACAATAATATGGTAGAACAACAACCGTGTTTGTCAGCTGTTTGGAGGCTGTTTCCCGCGCCGGCAGTTTATCCTGCACGCCAGGACATTAATAACTTGGCAACAGGCGTTACTAATTCAGTGAAGTACGGCTGTTGTGCACGAATAAATATTCAAACTGCCGCATAACAAAGAGAAAATTTTGGTAGTGCGAGCGCGACGTCCCATTTCTCGTTTGTCGCTGGAGCGTGCATTTTCAATAGATTTGTGAGAAATGTTCCGAGTTCTAAGCGACGAATAATAAATCTACACCACTTTGAAAAGGCTAGGAAAACGGTTAGTAAACAAAACAAATCTTACGTACACGAAGTTGAAGTCCACACAGTATGTTTATAGGGTTCTGATACAAGGTATTTGCAAGTTGCAAGCTTTTAAATATTTGTCTTGCAACATTTGATTGTATGTTTGTGAAGGTCAAATCTTGTAAGTCAGATTTCACCGATTTCTATTGATAAATAGCATGGACTTTATATTTGATATCAGTAATATAGGTTGGATGGCATTAGAAGTATAGTCAGCAATACTGCTTGTACTATTAATTACTTTTTACTGTAATATTTAAAACTAATAATGAAATTCCTTGTCACGCTGGCTGTTAACACTGTTAAAAGACAATGTCAAAGTCTCAAGGTAAATGAAACGATAATGTGGCAAAACGTTATATTTCGAATGTCTAATAAGGAAACGGAGAAAAATCGTGTTGCAAGGTGCCTCTAGAATAGTCTTATGCCTGCCCAGTATACACACTCTCATCTATGTGCCTGCCCTAGAATTGCATGTACACTCAGCTTCATGTGCCTGCCCTAGAATTGCATGTACACTCAGCTTCGTCCCGTCGACCATGTAATCTCGGGGTTGAAGCCCTCCTTGGAAAATGTCCCTAGATATACGCCATTGTTTACAAGTACAGCTGCTACTCAAAAGAAGATGAAAGCCATTTGAGTTCTAGAGGTAAATAAAATTAAAATAAAACAGATTTTACGTTTTTATCTGAATATAGCAAAAAGTATTTGCACCTACTGTACCTACCTAATTATAAATACTGTATTAATAAAACTTAATGGTAGAGAAATAATATTAGTAATAATTTCAGTTATTTTTATTTCCATTTTACCCTCAAAACTCAAGTAGGTAGCATTGCAACTGATCGCTTTTGAGTAGTCTGAGGTTTGAGGTAGAGTAGTTTGAGGTCTTTACATTTTCCCTTTTTCATTCAAAGTTTAATAGTAAATATTTTCTCCTGTTAAAGGCCCTATCCGGTTAGGTCATGGATTACCTAATAAGTCACGATTACCTCGACGACAATAACAAAATGAAGCAAGAATTGCTTTAAATAATTTATAATAAATTAAAAAATAACTCTCAGGTGAAACAGAGTGAATAGTTTTTTTTTATACAATATTGGCTTGCGTTTGGCCACAATCACGCCTGATGGAAAGCGAGGATGAGGCCTACGATTGAGCACGCTTGCCTAGTCAATGTTTATAAATAGCATTATGGCTTTAACAATCATGTTGAGGTCAAGAGAGCGTTTGTTCTGTCATGGTTTCACCTAGACACCTGCCCGGGGGTGATTTTGATATACCAGCCACTTTAATACATTGTCGCTTTATAAGCTCTAAAATAAAGATAATATTAACGTTTCACTTTTTATGCTCCATAAGCACGCAGATATACTTAGTACTAAGTTTTATTAAGTAAGTAAAAAAAAAACTCAGAGTGAATAAGGCAGTAAAAGCGTGATCAAGCCAACAGCCAAGATCATGATCTGTATTATTCTGCAAGAAGCAACTGATACGATTGTACGAAACATGCAATTTTATCAAATCACTTTTACTGCTATAAAAAAACAGAATGTAAATTAGACATGGGTAATCTCAACTCCGCGAAGTGATCTGACTCGCTAGATCCAGCTCCGGTGTCGGTACCGAATCCGCTTATTGAATCCGACTCCTTTATTGACTCCGGTTCTTTCGAGCGATTATTAATTTATCTATGGCCGATCCGCTCCGGCTCGGTTCGGTCGGTCGGTGTCGGTACGGTACTGCGGTGCCCCACCCGCTGACTGAACTGAAGTACAGATTCGTGAGAGAGAGAAAGATTTGTTCGTTAGTCCAAGTCCGAGTACCGTACCGAACCGACCAACCAAACATAGATAATAAGATCCAAGTCCAAGATCCGATCCGCAGGGCTACTACGAACCGAACCGAACCGAACCGACCAACCAAACAGATAATAAGATCCAAGTCCAAGATCCGATCCGCAGGGCTACTACGAACCGAACCGAACCGAACCGACCAACCAAACATAGATAATAAGATCCAAGTCCAAGATCCGATCCGCAGGGCAACTACGAAACTCCAAAATCGAAGTTCGTGTCGTGCGGTCTCTCTGACACTTATACTATTTAATACGAGAGCGAGAGGGACGGTACGATACGAACTTCAAGTTTCGTAGTAGCCCTGCCGATCCGATCCGAGCCGAGCGAGAGCGAAAGCAGGCGGACGGAGCGAGTCAGTGTGAGTGAGCGTGACGGCGATCACGAGCGAGGCGAGCCGCTCGATCCAGTCGGAGTTAGTAACTCCGGAGTCAATAAGATTTGAAAGGAGTCATTAAGGGATTCGGATCCGCTTGAGGATCTGACTCTTTTGAATCTTCAGATCCGGATTTACCCACCTCTAATGTAAATCAATAATACTTAAAGCTGCTAATAAAACATATTTCAACAAAAAATAACGATTGCGTGTGGACCATTTCCTATAGTAAATCATTTCGCATTTTTTCGGCAAAAACGGTGGTGCCACTTAACATTGAATGTTTTGAAATATTTCAGGTGGTTGTGTATGGGCCATCTCAATAACACGACGAATTGCTTTGCAAGTGTCCCATAATATTTATTCCTAAGCATCAACAACGAGTTTATGAGCGCCCAAAAGAGAGTATCAGTGGCGTTTTTAGCGTTTGTTGAATCCAAGCACATTCAATTAGGGATGAAGATTGGATTTTTACAGTAATTTTCTAAAAACGTTACAAACATTCCTCATTGAATAGTACCTACCTACATCGCCGAATCTTACATAAAATTTAAAAAAATTGAGTTGAGACACCCGTCGACATGAGGATGTAGTTTAGAAATCGAATAAATAAAACAACACAATCAAGCTACCGATTTCTGAAATGGAATCCGTGAAAACGTCATTCTAAAATGACGTATTGGTACAAAAATAACGATTGATTTAAATTTAAGTCATTTTCTCGCACTCGCTGCACTCTTGTTTGAAATTCAACACGGTTTTTTTTGCATTTCAGACTATTATTTTCAGAGGTGTAATTTCAAAAATCGATCAGGGCTATTTATTTTTGAAGAGTTATTCACTACAGGCCTATTTTTGAGAAAGTAAAATCGGGCGCAATACAAGTAGCTTGTGTTGGATATTGTACTCACCAACCACACCTTTGATGTCGATTTACTTGCCGTAGAATGCGGAAAGATGTTCTCGCTGCCTATTTGCTCATATTTTATTGCGAGACGATGAGATATGCTATCAATCAAAATCAATCACCAGTTGGAAGGATATAGAAGCAAATAGAAGATCTTGTGAAGAAAATATATCTAAGGAATAAAATGGTCGTGCATTTTCTGATGTAAATTACTTATTAATTAGTCATTCAAAATGGAATAGTCAGTTTTTACTGTTCCAAAGGGTAATACCAACCAGAAAAGAGAGATGTACTTATCGTCTTATACTTAGGACCTGTCACCATTCATTGATAAATTTTATGTAACATATATCTGTGAAGCCGTTTCTGTTTGTTTGGTTCAAATAAACAGAAACGGTATCACATTTATCTGTCACATAAAGTTAATCAATTAGTGGTGAATCAGGCGATAAATCTTTAAACATACTATTATTTACATTTAAATACCTTTGTTGCAATTGCCAGCCACAACTCCTCTGAATTCACCTATGAAGCATCTATCAGGAACATAGAAAGTAGGTACCTACAAGATACTTGAGGTATGGTTTATGTTTTTTTTTGTTATTTTTTTATTGCTTTTTCTTAGTTTTGTAGATACTCTTCTAATCTAGATATGTATTTTTACTGATATTGTTGTTTATTGATTTTTCGCATTCTATATATACCTAGGTAGAGTCATTCACAATGACGCGTGCCCGCGTCTTCGTGGATGGCACTAGGTATATCTTTGTTCAATTTTCCCCTCTTCGACCAGGATAACTGGAAGAACTCGCCTTTATACTATGCTCCTTTCTGCCTATTACGTATTTCTAATGTGTTATGTCCAATAAATGCTTTGTTTGGTCTAATTGGTCGAGGAAGTAAAGAAGAATCAATTTAAAGCTGTTGTAAAAATCTAGCGATGTTTTTGAGTGCGATCATTTTGTCATAGAACTTCAATGAAAAATACGTACCTACTCGTATTTTGGAAGTGTTCGGATCTGACTCAGCAATATTCCAACTAAACTGATTTCAAATGCCATCCTTTGTGAATTATCGCTAAGTGAAAAACCATAGGCATCTAAGCTGTTACAATATAGCGAAAAAAAACGCAATTTTGCTAGAGAAATAAATGTACATTAAACGTGTACAGCCTATTCGTCAAGAGGAAATCGTTGACAAAATCGCTAAAGCACTTTTGGTTCACATTATCTCAAATTAATTACGTTAATTTTCAATGTAGATGACGTTAATAAGATTTAATTTACAAAATCATTAAAATTTGAGCATCGGTAATTAAACCAATAGATCAACGTTGATGCAATTATAATTTCTCTTTCATCGTTGGTAGGTATTTCAATGTTTCAGTTAACTTAATTTCTAGAACAATTAAGTGAAATACTGAATAGAATAAACGGTGGAAGTTATAAATTACCACAACCATCTCGTTTAATATATATTTTTGTTTTATTTATACACGAGGCTATAAACAAGCATGCGGGTCACCTGATGAGGAGTAGGTACTTATAATCTCCGCCGCCCACAGACACCGCTACACGAGGGGTACAGGCTCGTTTTTTAAAGATCCCTAAATGTTTAAATATATTTTTGAAGTATTGGGAACATTGGTTGGTGGGCATTTCGGTCTACCGTTGTACCCTGGGTTTATTTCTCCGATTTCAACAAAATTTGAAAAGAAAGAAAGAAAAAAAGAATAAATTTATCTGCCAAAATTCGGCACAGCAAAAAAAAGTCACAATTAAGAATAAGACAACCTTATATACTAAAAAAGAAAGAAAAAAAGACATAAAACGACACATCCATACAATATTTTGGGGGCACATCTGGACACCCAGTTTTTCCAGCTCGGAATCATGAGCTGAGTCTACCTTCCAAATTTTGTTGAAATCGTAGAGATAAACTCAGGGTACAACGGTAGATCGAAATGCCCTGGTAGTAGGTAAAATCCCAACAAAATATTATTGAACCACTGGCTCACAATTTGGCCGTGTAATGCCAATCGAATCTATTAGGTAATCACGGTAATCACAACATTTACCTATATACTTCCTTATAGGTACTAGGAATACTATATAATATTCCGATAAATTACTAACAGTGACAATAATTGGCTCAACAATCTCGTGTTGTGATCGTACATATTATTTACGTATATATTTATGACCTTGATCGTAAGATGTTTTTAGTTACCTATTCACAGTTTTACGCTGCAACATTAGTGGCCTTTTTATAATAATAATAAATATCATGGGGTACCTACTTCACACCAATTGACCTAGTCAATAGTCTAGCAAAGCTTTTACTATGGATACTAGGCAACGGATAAACGTACTTTTATAGATAAATACATACTTAAATACATATTGAACATCCAAGACCCGAGAACAAACATACGCATTATTCATACAAATATCTGCCCCGGCCGGGAATCGAACCCGGAACCTCAAGCTTCGTAGTCAGGTTCTCTAACCACTTGGCCATCCGGTCGTCAAACACCGGTCTTTTTATAGTTTTATTTGGAAAACAAACAGAAATAGATGTACAATAATAGTTCTTATGTTCTAAATTCTTATAAATCACATTCATCTACCTCCTCAACAGCTCTCACTGAGAATTATATTAAAGTAATTAGACACTAACAGTGTGAGCTGCAAAGATTTTAGAAAAGAGAAAAAAACCGAAATAAAATAAAATTAACTATAGAAAAGTTACGATGTCTAGATTTAAGTACAATGACAACAGCGCGATAACCCGACAATCAGTAGCCAAAGGTCGCTATTACACACTGATGTTCAAAAGACGCTACTGCTTTCGCAGCTCCTCTTCGTTGACGTTGACTTGACGCTGCGTGGACGTTAACAAGACGCTGACGCTTGCGACGCCGTTGCGCGAACTTGCGTCAACACTGAGTAGACGATCACGCCCGAAAGTGAGAGCAAGCTCGAAGGCTAGTCAATTTATTGATTGCCCTCGAGCCACAGCATTATACCAGACGCGTTGCAGCACGCTGGGCCCTGGGGAGTTATTTACTACGAAATTCGAAAATCGAAGTTCGTATCGTACCGTCCCTCGCACTCTCGTATTAAATAATATAACCGTCAGCCCCGGAGGCTACTACGAAATTCGAAAATCGAAGTTCTTATCCTACCGTCCCCGACACTGGTATTAGATACTATAAGCGTCAGCGGGACGGCCAGATACGCAGTTCGAATTTTGCACTTCGTAGGCCTGAAGCCGTATTGCCTAACGTTTCTGGCGCTCGCGATCGCAATGAAATGACAGATTTCGCATACAAACTGTCATTTGATTGCGATCACGAGCGTCAGAAACGTCTATTTATATGCAGATGACTTATCAATAGTAATACCTGACAATGATACAATAACGACATTTGAAACTAAAATTAATAATGCAATAAATGACATCAATAAATGGTTAAATAATAATAACTTAGTAATTAATATAGATAAAACAAATTGGGTCCATTTTTCGAGTTACAAAACTCAGCAAGCCCCACTAAAAATTAATTGTAAAGGTCAAACTATACTTGGTTGTGAGATAGTAGATTTTTTGGGAATGACATTGGATCGTCTTCTGAATTGGAAACCCGAGGCTAGCAATATATTTGCAATAAGCTCAATCGATTTGTTTTTGCTTTAAAACGTTTTAGAAATGTGGCAGATGAATCAACTGCCCTAACAGCATATCACGGTTATGTTGCATCAGTTTTACGTTATGGAATTATTATTTGGGGAAACTCTTCAGAAATTAGTCGAATATTTATTACGCAAAAAATATGTATACATACGTGCTATATGTGGAGTTGGCCCTCTAGAATCTTGTAGACCGCTCTTAAGGAAACTTAATGTCCTTACTTTGAGAGGCATTTATATCTATGAACAAGCTAAGTTTGTAAGAACCAACCCTGAACTGTTCGCTAAACCTACCCAGAACCCTTTATTAAGAAACAGAGATTTGTGTAGGGTTCGGCAACCCATCTCAACTCTCAACTCATCTTGTTACAAAAACTGTTATAAGATGTCTGGTAAAATCCTACTATCCTACTAATATTATAAATGTGAAAGTTTGTGAGTGAGTATGTGAGTGAGTGAGTGAGTGAGTATGTTTGTTACTTCTTCACGCTGAAACGGCTGGACGTATTTGGATGAAATTTGGCGAAAAGTTAGTTTATAACCTGGATTAAAACATAGGATTCTTTTTATCCCGGTATTCCCACGGGATAGGGATAAAATCTCGAAATAACAACCTCTGGGCTTAGTCATGAAATTAAGTATGTAGGTAGCTGGACCTCTGGAATAACAGATAGGTGACTTTTTGACCCGATATTCCCACGGGATACCTAGGGATAAAATCTTGAAATAATAACCGCTGGGCTTAGAGTCATGAAATTTGGTATGTAGGTAACTGGACGTCTGGAATTACACGTAAAGGACTTTTTGACTCGATATTCCCACGGGATCCCTAGGGATAAAATCTCTAAATAACAACCACTGGGTTTAGAGCCATGAATTTTGGTATGTAGGTAGCTGGACCTCTGGAATAACACACAGGCTAATTTTTATCCCAATATTCCCACGGGATAGGAATAAAATCTTGAAATAATAACCGCTGGGCTTAGTCATGAAATTTGGTATGTAGGTAGCTAGACGTCTGGAATAACACATAAGCGACTTTTTGACCCGATATTCCCACGGGATACCTAGGAATAAAATGTCGAAATAACAACCGCTAGGCTTAGAGGCATGAAATTTGTATGTAGGTAGCCGTATGTCTGGAATAACACTTAAGTACGCTACTTTTTATCCCGATATTCCCACGGTATAGTTTTGTAACTAAGGGACCCCATACATTCCTGTATTATTATTATTATTATTTCGTATTTTTTTCTTTAATTATATACTGTAGTTTTTAAGTATTTTATTTGTTATTATTTTATTTAAAAAAAATGACTCTGCCAAGTTTCTTGCGGCGCATTCTTCTTGGCAATGATGGTCTTTCCGAAAGCGCTGGTAGTTTAAAAAATGAGGTGTAAAAGTGCCCATTGCGGCCTATTTACTGAATAAATGATTTGAATTTGAATTTTCAATTTGATTTTGTATAGGGATTTTTTTTAAAATTTCAGCACTGGGTTTAGAGTCTTGAAGTTTGTACAGTTATTCACAACACAACCTCAATGAAGACCACGATATAAATTTTGGAAATTTCCAGGGGAATTTTGTAAAATCCCGAAAATTTCAATTGCAACTACCAGACCGAATAGTTTACGCGTGCGAAGTTGCGGGTAAAAGCTAGTATATAATAATATTCCGGTCGAGATAAGAGCTCTCACCACTAAACTATATTTCTAGTCAATCTTAAAAAATGGTTTATATAATCTTTTCTGTATTTTGGTTGAATGTATAGTACCTACGAGTATAATGTAATGAATGAATCTGTCTGTATTTATAACTGTCATGTATTGTAGGACATCTAATTCCAAAATGTGCATACCACTGTTATGGTGAACTGTGATGCTCATTCATATTTCTTTTCCAAGTGTAAAACCTGTAAAAATACCATAGTTCTTGCAAATAAATATTTTTTGACTTTTGTTAGACAATACGGCCACTGGTTTCGGCGACTTTTGACCGCCGCTTGGACTAACGTCCAAGTCACGACTGTGTCGTCCTCGTCGGTAGCGTGCTACTTTTATATTGGATTTTATGAATCGTAACAGAATAAGTAACAGTCAATATAACACAATAATATAAACGCAATTTTTTTTTTTATTTTCTTGTTTGTAAATTGTTAATTCTGTTCCTCAGACATAATAAGTTTCTGTTAAAAAAATAATTTTAAATACAAGTTTTTTTTTGTTGACTGTACTGTTTGTTGACTGTTGTTGCATTGACATTTAAACTGCATATCCTTACTAAATTTCAAGCCGGTACTATTAACCATTGAGGGCCACCAAGATATCAAGTCACTACCAGATTATTGTATTGCCACCATATTTACATTAGTAATTATGTCAAATTTCAAGTCAATTTGGCTTCCAAGATTTGACCCAAAAAAACAAACAAATAAATAAATAAACAGGGCAAGCTAAAGAAAAAAGCTTGTAATAATAATAAAAAACAATCTATATACGAGTGCAGTAATAAAAACCGTTTGTTAAGTGTTTGAAGGTAAATAGCGCATCTACTGAATTATTTTTCTATCTTCTTTGTTTGTACGTAATTTCTGCTAACTTTTTCAAATTAGACCTGGCAACACAGTGGCTGGCTCTTGTTGCATAGTGTATGGTCTGTCTACTTCCTCAGTTTCTCGAACGTACTTACATAAGTATATATTTTTCAAACGCAGAGTTCGACATAAATATAATATTTGACGACCGGATGGCTAAGTGGTTAGAGAACCTGACTACGAAGCTTGAGGTCCTGGGTTCGAATCCCGGCCGGGGCAGATATTTGTATGAATAATACGAATGTTTGTTCTCGGGTCTTGGATGTTTAATATGTATTTAAGTATGTATTTATCTATATAAGTATGTTTATCCGTTGCCTAGTATCCATAGTACAAGCTTTGCTTAGTTTGGGACTAGGTCAATTGGTGTCAAGTGTCGACGATATTTATTATTTATTTATTTTATTTATTTATTAACATAAATAAAATTAAATATCGTTATTATGTAGGTACGGCTATTTCTCAGAAAAAAATTATTGGGAACAATTTACTATAATATGTCGTATAATCTGCGGCAACTCTTATATCCCACCGCAAAGAAATATTCAGTGGTGTTGGTTTATTAAACAAAAATACCATGTTAGTTTTTATAATATTTTACGTGCAAAACTAGCTAAACTAGAATGAATAAACATTTGGCCGAAGAAAATTCTTTTATTTTCCAAGATTTTATTGTTTTTCATTATGACCATTTATAAAATAAATAGCTTGGTAAGTTTCTTATCAAAAGAGGTTTATCCGGACTGGTGATACATTTATTGACATTCATAAATGCTTGTATAGCCAATAAAGATATTTTAACTGGACTTGAAAACATGCATCAATTATGGTGCTCCTAATAATACATTGGCTGTTATAAATACACCATAATATGTTACATACCATATATTTTCATGTTATTTATTTAAAAATTATGTAACATGATAACAATATTTAACATTTGTTACAATTTGTTAGCCAATGTTATAAAACCAATGTATTATAACGCTATTTACGCTATTTGTTATTTTTACTTATTATGTGTCATTGCTGTTATAAATTAATTATTTTCTTTCTTTCTTTCTTTCTTTCTTTCTTTCTATTTAACACTTATAACAGCCAATGTGGAAGCACCATTAACCTTATTGGTTAGAATGTTTAAATATAGCAGATTTTTTGATGAAAATTTTATGTAATATCCCGGGAACATCCACTACCTTTCCTCCATTTCGTAAAAATAGTTAAAATTGTATCAACTTGAGATCAGCGAGATATGTTTTCAATTTAAGTACAGGTACGTACTTACCAAACTAAATTCGATAAATATATTAAGACGCACAATAACGAATAATCTCGCCAATTTTCCAACCATAAAAAATAAACTCTTATCAATAGGACAACACTTTTGTAGCCTTTCAAAGAAATAATATACTTAGGAAGAACGTCCACCTGCGTTATAGAGCAAAATACTAAGTAGTTTCTGGTACTCGGTATAATTATTTCTAAGACCATAGAGTAGTAGAGATATTACCTTTACGTATACGTAAATAAGCTTACACGTTAAAATTTCGATACATATTACAATGAACACTTATATTTTTAATAAAGTACTAATTAACAGCAAATTTAAATGCTGGCCACTGGAGACGTCGCTATTTAAAAAAAAAAAACTATGCAATAAACACAGGTTATAGTATGTACAACAGTTTTTTATCTCAACCTAATGTAATTAATTATACATAATTATTATATCTAGTGAAAGGGTCACAAACCTGCGTAACAGAATATTATTTACTCGTCGACCTTTCTTCACGAAATAATATTAGTATCAACTTTCAAGAATAATTAAAATAGAAAATCTCACTAACAAACTGAATTGTTTTATATAAAGAGACAACATTTAAACACTGGTATCTTCGGTATTGTTGATCGAAGATGCTCGCAAAGGGCTCGAAAGTCTTAAAAAATATTTTTGTCGAATAGTAACAGCTCATATTACAAGTAGTTCCATAACAATGCTGGGGCATCGTTTCAGTTCATGCCATTCTGTCCATTTGGCACCGGTTAGAAGACCACATCCTACTGAACCATGTAAGCATTATTCCAAGCATCCATGTTCTTGCATTGCCGTCAGTGGTCTGTTCTCATTTAACATGTTGCCTTACGGGCACTAACAGCGTATTAGCAGAAAGCATCCATGCGGTCCAAGATGATGCCCAACTCGACCAAAATGGCAAAGGTGATGAAGGTTATATACAGAACCGCTAAGACAGCACCGACGCTCTTTCTAAGAGTAAACTTTCCTATGAACAAAACGATCCACAGGCAGGAGACAGCTACGAGTAGGGAGCCAATGACGAAGTCGATTCCGTTGGAGTTGATGTATACCACAGCTTCTTCGCCTTGACCGAGTAGCGTCAGGGTTTTGATGAGCCAAGGCAATCCCAAGGCAAATAGGATCGCCAGGGAGTTCGCACCCAAAGCATTTGAAACTCCAATACCGCCTTCCCCTAAAACAAAACACAACGTGTCAACAAACCATTTGGCTAAACTGGCTGCAAAGAAAATATTTGTTGTAGATAACGTCGTTTAATGTGTTCCAGCTATTAAATGCGAATTCGCTTGGCTGCAGAATTATCTTTAAGTTTTGGGGTATGATAAAAGAATTAAAAATGACGCTATCCGATTATCCAAATTCGTTTTTAGAATAATTATAGCATTTATTAAGGAATTAGTTGCACGTGCGGTCAAAATACATCCTTTATATTAATGTAATTTCTGATTCAAAAGGCTACCTTCTTTTATACTTCTTCTTTTATACTTCACATTTTGAATACTAATCAGCGTATGAAAGCATGTGTCATTTAAAACATCCTGAACAGTTCCAGGAGGGTTCAGTCAATCTTGCCTTGCCTAATCATTTGCTGATATATTCCAGACTAATTATTATTAATTTTAAGACACAGTGTGTTTGTTTATATTTAAAAATAACTCTTACCTAATGTACAAGTCACATCTTACTATTTTCATTATCCATTATTCATTGTTTTCTATCAGTGATATATCTACGGATTTGTTCCCTTGCTTATATTGTAAAGTATTACCTTTTACCGGACTTAATTCCATATTTACTTATACCAAGAGCTAGCAACAGCAAATAGGCTGATTCCAATAACAGAGACCAGTAAAAAACTTATGCAGTTACTACCCTTAGGAACTGTGCACTTTTCCGGGATAAAAAGTAGCCTTTGTCACTCTCTGGCCCATAAACTATCTCTGTGCCAAAAATCACGTCGATCCGTCGCTCCGTTTCGGCGTAAAAGACTGACAAACATACACACATACATACAAACACACACACACTTTTGCATTTATAATATTAGTATGGATACTAATTAAGAAGTTAACACAACACAGTGTCTAAATGATAAATGTGGTAAGTAAGTAGGTACTGCAAATGTTGATCCCCTAACTCGCACGCTATAGGTACATAAGAGCGGGACAGAACTTCGCTCGCAGCGTAACGTTTACGCTAAAGGCCTAGATGAACATGCGTGATGTCTCCAGGTATTGTTACGCTGAAAACAATAAAATTTACGAAGCGCGATATTTAGTTTCTTCTCCAAAAAACTTGGTTTTCGTCATTAGAATACATTTTAAATCCATACTGAGCACATCTATATTTTTAGCCATTTGTTGGAATCGTTGACTAAGTAAGAGTACCTACCACATAAGTACTTAATTCATTTAGCAGCTTCCGTGTCCGAAAAGATTGATGTGAAAAATCAGCTATATAGGTAGTAGCACACGCGTTCACAATGATACTTCTGTACCTACTTTATCTTTTTAATAGGACAGAATTTAAATAGATGAATTCCCAATCATCATCATCATCATCAGCCGGAAGACGTCCACTGCTGAACAAAGGCCTCCCCCTTAGACCGCCACAATAAACGACAACTCGCCACTTACATCCAAAAAAAGATAAAATTATTACTTACGATAAGACCAATAAATAAAAAACAAGAGATAATGATGATGATTTTATCAAATCATCAAAGACGATAACAAGTTAATACGCGATCACGATCTATTTATTTCGCTGGTTATCACGGATATCCCTATATAACTCGTTAATCATTTAATACACTTGTATTAATACTGAGGTTTTCATACGACCACATGTTGGTTCTAGATCTGCTTAACAATTCGTCATATTACCCCACATCTACCTTTGGTAAAGATACGTGTGTAATAATAAAACAATTTTTAATCACACTTCCCGAGTAGGTTAGTGTATCTGCCTTTTAAAACTACTACTAGTCATAAATTTAGTGTAGAGAAATTTCGACTATAAATTTAGTGTAGAGCAATTTCTGAATATACCTACTTAATAACCTAATTCAACACAAATGAGTGGGTGCGGCAATTCTTTGGGTTTTCGAATACGCGGACGATTCAAGTGCACTGCTCTTGGCTAAAGCTTGAAATTTGTGTAAAATAAACAACGCGTCACAAGTGGAATCGCGCTGTGCACTCGTACAAAGCAATTTTTCTCGCGCACTACTCATTTGACGATCACACACCTTGCAGCTTACTAGTATAATTTTATTTACGAGTTTTTACTAACCTTTTCTAGACATGATGAATATTGAACAGGCTTCAGGTAAGCAGCCGCCAAACGCCAAAAATGTCATGCCCATAACCGAATCAGGAATAAAGAACGTGTGACCTAAAATATGAAAAAAGTCGGTCAAGAGCGTGTCGGATACGCCCAAGATAGGGTTCAGTAGCCATTACGATAAAATGTAGTAATACGTATTTTTCTATGAATTTTGTATTTTGTTTGGAATCTACTAAGTTTAGGTTTCAACTTTGAGGTCATACAAATAAAATAGTTTTTACATAATCTGTAAACGTGGGTAGCGGTATACTAAAAATGGCTTTATTTGTATGACGACAAAGTTGAAAATTGACTGAAGGCACGCCCATCTGTCAAGTATTAACTCGAATTAATCAAACTGTACGCGTGTGAAGCCACGGGTTAAAGCTAGTTCGTCTATACTTTCAGCTTTATTCGACAAAATCTAGCAAACAAACTACAAGATGTTTACAACCAGCGTAAACGTTGGGAGTAAAATTTGTTCTGAATAACTCTAGCAACATAGAGAGCGGAGAGAGAGTTTAGAAACTACGAGCCATTTTTATAAATCATTGTACAAAATTTTACGAATTATACCAGTCGTTTTATATAACTCTTCTCATATTTCAAATTTAGACGAATTTTTACCATTTTCAGATTAAATTTCGCAACTCTCGATTTTAAAATTTTTCCCCCTTGTTTACGTATACAATTTCAAAGCTTCATGCTAAATCGGGAATGTGTTAATAAAGAACACATTAAAAATGAAGGCGTTAGTAATTAACTCTTTACTTACTGTTTCTGTGCAAACTAATTAGGTACTTAAACAGGAGGAACAGGGAGTAGGTATTTAGTGCTAAAGAGTTCCCATTGAGTCCTTGCTCAAGCAATGTAAAGCAAACATCGTTCTTTTTACCCTAAAAATTATTCTGGCAAGGAGCAATGTACTGTAGGAACTAGGCTGTATACCGCTGGCAGGTGGTAAAACTGACTACCTGGCAGATTAGATTGACTTTATTATGTATAATGGTAGTATTTTTTTATTGTATGTTTCTAGAATTTGACTTTAAAACGATTGACAGCGGTATACAGGTCGGAGGGCAGATTGCTCCCGACAGCTTGAGCGGCCGGAACTATCTATGTGAATGTATTTATAAGTTCTACCAAGTTCTACAATAAATCTGAATCAGCGGAACAATAACTTCGTTTATTTCATATCAGTTTAAAGTCACGCGCGTAGATCCCCAGTACCTATACATATAAGCTCTTACCAAGTTACAGTCCCCACAGTACATAAATTATAATCGAATTTTGAAAAACGTAGCACATTCGCACGAAACGGTTGATCAATATTAAAAATGCTTACAAATAAAACGACAAAATGTAATAACAGAAGAGGAACTTGAACCATTCCTCATTCATCAATGTCCGTGATGATGAAAGTGATAGTGTAGGTAGACGTAAAGTGGGGTATTTTTTTTTCGACTAACCCAATAGTGTGGGGTATGGTTGGATTTTAACTATTGGGGGAATGCCAGGACAATTTGGGAAATATTCAACTTTAAATCGAAAAAAATCATTAAAATCGAGCGTCCCCCCCCCCTCTAAAATCTAAACTGTTAGGTGGAAAAATTCAGGATGGTAGTACCTAAGTACTATAACGGCTAAGATTGCTTGAAAATTATTAGTAGTTTAAGAGTAATAAGCAGCCTAAGGTTTAAAATATACCTAAACTTGGAAGATTCCGAAATCCTTAGAAAAATATTACTTGATTTGGCTACGGAACCCTATTTTGGGCGTATCCGACACGCTCTCAGCCGGTTTTTATTTCATGCCGCCACTTCATGCTGCCACGATTTGCTGATAAGACTCTAAGCACTTTGGCCCTGTCATCATGCAGCCTATTTGACATTTCACCTTGAAAGCTTTAATTTATTGAAAGTACCAGCCAAGTGCGATTCGGACTCGTGCATCAAGGGTTCCGCACAAATCTGTAGGCGTCTATGAATATCCAGTATTAGTAGAGCGACTCTCCTAATTAAAATGTTTGCATTGTGGGGTAATTTTAGATGCATTAACCATCTAAAATTACCCTACACTGCAAACATATAGAGATAAGCTAATGGCTGTGCTATTAGAGCTACTTTCACGCCAAATTTCAAGTTTCTAAGATAACTGGAAGAACCCTATAGGTTTTGATTCCCTCCCTGGCAATTTGCAATTAAAACATCTTTGGGGATTCGGACGGACAGACAGCAAAGTGATTTATTTATTTTATTTATTTATTTTATTTTTATTCAACTGGATGGCAAACAAGCAAGTGGGTCTCCTGATGATAAGAGATCACCACCGCCCATAGACACCTGCAACACCAGGGGGATTGCAGATGCGTTGCCAACCTAGAGGCCTAAGATGGGATACCTCAAGTGCCAGTAATTTCACCGGCTGTCTTACTCTCCACGCCGAAACACAACAGTGCAAGCACTGCTGTTTCATGGCAGGATTAGCGAGCAAGATGGTGGTAGCAATCCGGGCGGACCCTGCGGATCCGGGGGACACCGGGTGATCCTGTAAAGATTCCTTTTTTTGCTAATTGAGGTACGGAACCCTAAAAATACCGAAAATGGGCAATCAACATTAAAGCAAACGTCGAAAAAAAATCCGGAAATTTCAAATCGAATTTCAAAGGGGCAGAAGTTTCATAAAATTAACCAGGTAAGCCTTATAACATCAGGTTACTTATATATATTTAACCATAGACAATTTCCGTGTTTTGACATTAATCGGATGTTCACAACTTTATACCAAATAAAAAAATAACTTTACTTAGCAATACCTTCACATAGACTGGAAAAGCATGTAACACGATAGCAAGGAAAATATTTACTGGGATTGCGAAGGTTATTAGTAAAATTAAAGTACTATATTGACGTGTGATAAATAACAAAAAATACTAATTAATCTAAGCTTAGCAAATAGATTGTCATCAAATCAGATAACACACCTATAACAGTCATGCTCCACGTGACGCAGTAAGACGTTGTTCCAATCCAAACTATGCACATAAAAAAGGCAAATGGGTAGAACTTGCGATACGTCACGGGCGACGGTACGGTGAACCCGAGTATTAACTTGATAGGCCATGTGTACATCCACCAAATTATATACAACCATGACTTCCCCTTTGGAAATCTGAAGATACTTTTGTTTGGTTTAACAGCAGCTTCATCTGAAATTGAAAAGGAAATCGAATTTATCTTTGTGTGAAATCAGTGCAGTGCCGCGCACTTATTCAGTCCAAGACATACCGGTCTAAAACGAAATCAACAATATTGGAGTATGAAACCGGTGTTAAGGTGCTTTTCCATAGATGCGAAGAGGAACTGTGTCATGAGTTACTGACCAACCACGATAAAAAAAGAGCTGGGCAAGATATGATTTTAAATAATGTAATCGGTAAATTTTCCACGTCCTTGTTTTGCTCGGTATCAATGGAAACACAACCTTTCATAACATAGGTATGCGTAACCACAACTTCATTTAAAGGCTCCTGTTTTAATTAAAATCATAAGTAAAATGAAAATCCAATAAACTTTGACTATCCACATGCTATCCACATACATAGATAATTATGCTTTAGTAAGCAGTAAATAGATATATCAAAAAAAAATATATAACGAAAAATAAAACCGACTACAAAAAACCATGAAAATAATTTTCTACCACTCTGTGAAGTCGGTACCTCAGCACGAGCCAGCAGGAGTGGACCTGTAATCGTCTACCTCACCTACAACTATATGAGTAGGTATATAAGGCTTCAATCACTCCTGCTGGCTCGTGCTGAGGCACCGACTTCAGAGTGGTAGAAAATTATTTTCATGGTTTTTTGTAGTCGGTTCTATTTTTTGTTATAATTTTTTTTCACGCTTTTTAGTGTAAAAGATCTAAGATACAATAGTTTAGTGTCAACTGCTCGTCACCTTTTACGAAAAATTGCTTATTCCGATGCAGAGACGTTCATCATTGAGGAGTCCTGGTGCTTCATCACCCGTTCCATTTCACCATATGAATTACGATGAGCTTAAATTGCTTAACAACTGCGTTAAAGTAATTCAAATTCAACCCGTGAAGTATGTACTTGTTATTGAGTAGTCGCTCCATTGGTCAAATTTGGTCTTCATCATCAGTTCCACTTCACCAAATGATGATTTTCAAGAGCAAATGCACGAGGTACTCCTAAATAAATCGAAATTACCATAGGCGTTCTTACAATATTTGAAGAGTTCCCTCGATTTCCTTAGGATCCAATCATCAGATCCTGACTTGGTGCTTATGGGACCTAATTGAAAGCATTCCTAGACGAACGAAAAAAAAAATTTCAAATCGGTTCATAAATGACGGAGTTCTGAGGTAACAAACATAAAAAAACAACCGAATTGATAACCTCCTCCTTTTTTTGAAGTACTAAATATCTATCCAAGTGTTAAAACTTTAGGAGCTAAATAACTGAATACCTACTAAGTTAAAGCGCTGTTAATTTGACCTATATTGTCGCGATAAATAATATTCAGTAAATTACCGTCATCTAAGGTTTTTCCGGTTGGTCCATTGGTTTCAGTACCGTCGAAGGCCTTGTTATCGACACCCTCTTCCACGGGTTTGTCCGATTCTGCGTTTTGAATAGTTTTCCGTTCGTTAGCTAAAATAGAAAAAATTCTCGTTGTTTTTACATCATTTTTTTTTTAATAAATGCTCTATTACAAAAAGCGAATCACGAATCGTGACTTGAACTTCAGCAAAAAAGGAATAGTCTACGAGTAAAAATACGCATGTCGTATATTTTTCAAGCCCTGGTTTTGCACAAACAATTTCGCGCTTGACAGAGACTTAATTGACTATCTTGTAAAGCCAAAGGGTAAATATATAGACGCTTAAGTCTGAAAAAAATATTAACCAGTAACCTAGCAAATGAATTGCGGGTGTATTTGACTAAGATATAATGTTTTGCCTTTAATTACTTACACTCACCTCTGCTTTTACAGCATCTTAGAAACCGCCTCTCTATGAACCCAAACAGTCGTACGCTGTTAAACATGAGGATAAAGTAAAGCACGTACAGGATCGCAAGGACCAAGGCCTCGTACCAGTCAACCTGGCCGTCCCAAACTACTGCTACCAACACACTAGCGTTAATCATATAAATCAGCACATCTCTTGTCACAGGTGACATCTCAATTTTAATCGGCTGAAACAAAAAATACGATTTTAGTCTCAAATATCACGATCGAATATCTTATCAGTAATTGAACCTTTTAAATACTTAATTATCATATACAATTTGGAACTAATCAGTGCTTGAAATATTTGTGTAAGTAGTTCAATGATAACCAAAGTTATTTGAACATATTTATGAAAAAAAATAGGACGAAACAAATGAAGGACAATCAAGTTAATCCATATCGTCAGAAAAAACCCAGAATAATTTATTAGGCATTCCATGAAGTAGTTCTAAAAACTTTAGTGTGCTATCAAAATACTCACTTTGAGATTTCTTTACTATTTATTAATGCGAAACTTAGTTGAACATGGCTTAACTTACCCTAATGGCAGCAAGACTGCCAACCGCGCCGACTCCTAGGGCGTTGAAGATGGCCGAACCGACTATAGTCCCAATTCCCATGTCGGACTCCGTGACGAAAGTAGCGATCACGTTCACGAAGAACTCCGGAAAAGAAGTGGCCACCGCCATAAACGTCGCTGCCGCCACGTTCTGTCATACAGCGAATATAAAATTAAACAATTTATTTTTCTTTCAAGGCACAATCATTTTCTAAAAACGTTATGTTAGAGGTCAAAATGAAGAATGGTTCAGGTCATATTTTTCATATTAAAATGTATTAGTTTATTAACCACAAGTTTGTATAAATAGATTGACGTTGAGTATACTATGCATATTAAGCTACAAGAATAAATAGTGTTTTCCAAGACGAGGCTAGATACTTGTTGCGTGGGGTATATTGAGAGAATTTGTTTCATCTTGCATTATTTCCAGAACTTATAATAATATAATATAGGTTTACCTTCATTTAAAGTTGAAAATGTGCTACTGAAATTGGATTACAAATAACCAAGTTCGTAGAAGTAGCGTCTAGACCAAATCGTTCAATAAGCAGACCATTTTCACAGTAAATTTTTACCTATCTACTTATAAGCATGCAACACGTAATCAAAACACATCCGACTGCTCAGAAATATCTAAAAACAGGATTTTATTATTGTAGTTAGAAAATTGTGAACGTGCGATGCGTTGCCTACATCGATAAAAACCCGGACGGTTGGAGGCATATTGATCTCGCACTCCGGGCTGTCAAGTGGAGAAGTGGATAAACTGCAAAAAATCTCTGTATAAGGGGCTAACAAATTAGGTACCAATATTTTTAGAACTGATAGTACACAGCTTTTGGAGTACATTTTATTAAAAACTAAACTAAATATTAAAAACATTAAAAAAAGTTCATGACAGTATTTAGAGAAAATTTTGGGAAAAAATAGCTACGTAAAACCACTTCACCACACCTTCAAACATAAAATTATTTCGATCCTATGACATTTAATTATACCTAACAAACAACATTTTTCACTCGACTGAATGTTTTAAAGTTGTGTTAAATGCAGAAGATAATTATGTTTTGTTTATTTATTTACTTCGGAAAATGAAAACGAAAAATCTGTCAGAATTTGATTACTTTCTACGTTTCTCGAGGTTAAATGTAAACCTAGCTAGTGAGTTCTGAAAAATATTGCAATAAAGTATTTAAAGACGAGTAATTTTGCCTTGGAAACCACCATCTATTCCGGTAATTTCCTACGTAGATACAATAATGGGTAGTAAATTTATAAAAAATATCAAATACCTAAGTGTTCATGAATTTTTCACTTTGTCGTTTACAATCTCAAACTTTCAAGTAAGTAAATCCTGTAAGGTATTTTGAGCGAAAATGAAAACTCATGCATGACAATACGCTCAAAACACCTACTTACAAAAAAACATACTACCCTGAATGGTGTCCAATTGGCTGATTCCCTTTGCCGAAATATTTTACCGCGAGTCGAATGTGGAATCCTCGAGGATATAATTTTGATCACGAATAAATAAAAACCGTAAACGGAAGTTGAAACCCAAACTGTCACTAGGTTACTAGTCACTGGATTATTGCAGAGATGGCTAAAGGATAAGGATTCGAAAAGCATTGTATTTTATTTGTGAGCCAGAACCAGGGCCGGATTTAGAGGTCTGGAGGCCTTGGGGCAACAAAGGAGTGGAGCGCCCAATATAAATAGAATAAATATACATAAATGAATAGTTGTTTTTTACTAGTGTTTACTCGTCGGAATTTGAAAAAAAAAACCAATATCTCCGATGTGGGGGCCCCTCTTTTGTGGAGGCCCCGGGGCTAGCCCCGGTTGCCCTCCCCTACATCTGGCCCTGGTGAGTACCAAGACCAACTAAAACTTATGAAAAAAATAAGAAACTTGTGCTCAGTGACAGCGGGAGAGGCTCTAAACTGGCGACATCGATTGTGAAAGGTAATGTGTGCACGTACACGATAGCATTTCTACTCCTCTTATTACTTTTCTGTGGTGGAAACTCACCTGAGGTATTTTCAAATCTTCGCATATCAGTTCCACGCAAGGAATGAAGAAATCGTTGCACACCAAAGCCAACAGCGTAAATGCGTATATCCCGAACAAGGCGTACAAAAGGAAGGCACCTCGTAGCAACTGGTCATCTAAATTATAACAATAGCTTTAATGGTCGTGGTCATTATTAAGGTATGCTGTCATTTTTTAATATATTATAACAAATTAGATATCAATACTTTTTCTACTCCTATACTGCAATCTGTGATTTACTTAATCACGCACTAGTATTTTATGCAACTGTATCGTAATAGGGGTCCTTAAAACACGAGTTAGGGTCACATGAGTGTTTTAAGGCCTAATTACGTACAGTTGCATACAATATTTTATCTATATCCATATATTAAATCCTCTATCATGTGTTCAAGAACCATTGAGAATGACCTGCATTAACGAGAACTAGGTAGGTGCTGCTGCACGTGGTCGCCCCCCCCCCCCATGCTGTAATGATGTATGAAATCTCCGATAATAATCTCTAATCTAATTACGATACAGCCGTGTTCATAATAGAAACCAATGTTGAAATGCTGGTTATTACCTATGGTTTTTGAACACATAATTGAGGATTTACTATATGGGTGTAGATAAAGTACTATTATCTTACTTATGATTTTTTTTATTATTATTTTAAAGGTATCGCGAAGTGGCCAACTGTATGATAAGATCATTAAGGTTGATTTTTGGTAGCAAATATTTTTCCCAAAAGTATTTCTCCAAAAAAAACTAACATGAACTTTTTTTGTATTTTATGGTTTTTATTTACTCTTAAAGTCGGGTACTATCAGCTCTAAATATATTGGTACAGTCGAGTTCAAAAATATGGACTTATCTAACCCTTAAAAAATATAGACTCTTATTCCGGCGTAATAAGGCCGTGGTAAACATATTTTTGAGTGGTTCGAATAGATACATATTTTTGCACTTGAATGTACCTAATTTTTTAGCACCTACACAGAGATATTTTTGCCTAATTGTGTGTGTTTCTAATTGTTATTCTTAATTATTATGTTTTTACGTTTGTTTAGCGTTTGATGAGCGTCCTCTCAATAATAAATAATAAGGGAGAAATGGCATAGGTATTGTTTTTACACGTGTTACTAAAGTACGAGAATGTAAATATCATATTGTGCTGTAACCGGAGACATTCAATTTAATGATACTAAATCATTACTAACTTGATGCACATTTAATTAGGCCGCAGGTTTCGGCTGGGGCCAACCGATCGGGAAAATATAATAGAGGTAAACAAAAGTGTACAGACCAGTAAATGGGCCTTCAGGGAAGCTCTCAATGGAGTTCGCTTCGACGCAGTCGGCTTCGCGCAGCACGTTGTCGCTGAGGTCGATGCGTGTACGCATCCATGGTGTCCAGTGCCATGTCTCCCGCTCTTCCTCTAGCTTATGCGCTAGCTCCTCCCTCATATAAACTATTTCGCCATTTCGTTTCAAACCCGCTAAGAACACCGGCTCATTAGTGACATCTGAAACGATTTAAATTTGTTTTATAGGTGATTTTTATATGGTTTGTGGTAGGTACAGTCACCAGCATTAATATCTGCCACAGCGGAGCGTGCAAAAATATCTGTCACGTCCTTCCGGCCCAAGAAATAGAGTCGTATCAGGTATTTATGCACGCTTGTTGTGTCAGATATTGGTGCTGGTGACTGTACTTGTTAACAACCTCTAGTAGTTACAGTAACCTGCGTTAATATCTGCTACAGCGAAGCGTGCAAATAAATTTAACACATCCTACCGACCCTAGAGATAGAGTCGTGTCAGATATTTATGCACGCTAACTAAGTCAACCGTTGAGTATGTTTGATACGAGTACATGTGAACTATCACAGAGAACCGTCATTTCTAAGGGGTGTTTAAATAAATTATTTGTGGTAAAGCCATAAATATTTATTGTTAGATCAACAGTACTAGTAAATTAGTTGGTACAACACTCTTATGCATTGAGGTAGTGTCGTCTCGTCCAGATATATTTATTTTCTTTTACTGTTTAATTGTACCTAAGTATTTTTTTGCCTGGTGTTAAATAAAAAATCTTCACTTTAACGCCAGTAATAAAATTATGTGATTGTCAAAAAATTTAAGGCGGCCACAGTTTGAATCATGTCAATCACAATATTATTTTCACTTCGCATGCTCGTAAAATTCGTATTTATGCTGGATCTAGGCGACTTAAAATGACTTTTTATGCTCTAGTGCATAAAATAAAATCTTCCTCTGAGACCAAAGCAATCAGGCCGCAGCAAACAGCAACAAACAAAAAAGTTTCTATATATTTTAAATCGTTTTTAATCTCTATAAAACTAAAAAAATCAATCAATTAAATAAAATTTAATCAAATATTTATAATTATTTAGCAATGCATAAAATAAAAGGTACCTAGTAAGTGAACAATGTTTCCACTGTTGTTATTTCATCTCCTCGCAATCGAAGTGAAAAGCAGAGTGTAAAACTCGAGCATTAAACCCATTTTCCCCTCGACGTGTCTATTCACCCTCGCCGTACCAGCTCGGGTGCCTATATGAACGGCTCGGGTAAAATGGCTCGTTTTATGCTCTAGTTGTACAATCTAATATTTTATTAATTGAACTTTGTTTCAGCAACCGACACGAGTCTTGCGTATCGTTGAAGTGGACTATAGTCCTCACCAATCGACTCCTGAATTTCAACACGCTATATTTTCTCACTCTAGATAACGGTAAAGGCCGGTTCACATTGTTCAAACTGCTAGAGGTCTGATTTCAGTGTCACGCATTCAAAATTCATGTTTCACCACAGCAACCAAGCTCGTTACTGTAATGGATTTAACCACAAATCCCAAATCCAGCTTATTGACTCAATGGTGTTGAGTATTTATTTAATTGGCACCTTCAATTTTTCCTTTATTTCTTTCTTCTGTTTAATATATAAGATTATATAAGGTTGTTCGTTATTTTTAGCTTATTTTTGTTTTTGTTGTGCCGAAGTTTAGTAAATAAATATATTCTTTCTTTCTTTATTTGAAGACATTTATTATATTTACTAATGAAAACATTGTTTAATTTTTTTTATTTATATCCTAAGTAATAAATAATGCGTATTTTGGCCTTTGTAGTTAGGTATATTACTAATACAGAAGAACTCTCATCAAAGCTAACATTTCAATGTATTAATGCTGCAAAAAATAAAAATGTATTTTACATTTATTCATATATTTATTATTCATTATTTGTAGGTACAGTCACCAGCATTAATATCTGTCACAGTGGAGCGTGCAAAAATATCTGACACGTCCTTCCGGCCCTAAAAATAGAGTCGTATCAGATATTTATGCTCGCTTGTTGTGTCAGATATTGGTGCTGGTGACTGTACCACAAAAATTGTCGTTATACGCGATTGCACCTACGCTATACTTTAAAAAGGAACTAATAAATTACCTTAAACCACATTGCCTTAAAGAACACTTTTTGGAAATAGGTAAACATTGAATCATATTTTCTATAAACTTGGATTTGTTACATTTTTTATTTATTGTAATCACTATGCGATCAAGATAAGAACAACGGAGACGAAATCCTATAATATTACAATAATAATCATACGGAAGGTAGCTAAAGCAGAAGCATTTGAAATATAACTTATCGACCAATATACATAGACCACTAGCATTGATATTTAATGGCATCGGAAATCGTTCATTTTCATTGACATAAACATGGATTAACACCTTTTGGCTCTATAACAAGTTTTTCAAGTGGACAAACAAGTGTTAGTGAAACGTTATCTATCACTATCAGATATTTAGTCATCTGAATGGTGGTCAGTATTCAGCGAAATTTGTGTAAACGAACAGCCGAATGTTAAAACATAACCACATGTTTGTGGTTAATAATAAAAGCTATATCATGTGCCTATGCATGTTAACAATGCTTAATTGTACAGTCGAGTTCATTAACTTGTAAGCAAAAATTTGAAAAAAAAAACTGAATACGTCTTTATTGTTAACGGCGTAGAAGCGTGTCCAATTTTTTTTGCTGACTGCAGCTATTTATTAGTACCTATAGGCACCGCAAAATGCGCCACTTAAAAAAAATTACCTACATCCTTCTTGGACTGAAAAGTATTTGATTAAAGGTGCAGTCCACATATCAATGGCATTTATGAACTTCAAGACGTCAATAGAAAATTTTAAGGCGAGGTACCTAAATATAAATCCCATGATAGCTCCGCCCATCACCTTCCAAAATAGCGAAAGCGAAGGCTAAAGTCCATCAATTAAAGTACATTTATACATTCTTACACATTAACTGCAGCAATTAGTGATGTAAACCAACTAGGTACTCAAAAGAAATAAAACTTGAGTTTCACCGGTAAAATTAAAATAAAAAACGTATTTGCATGTTGCATATATTATAAATTATGGTAATGAAAAAAAATTAGACGAGGAATGCAGTAGATTTACGAGTACAGCCACCAAGCACCAATATCTGACACAACAAGCGTGCAGAAATATCTGATACGACTCTATTTCTAGGGCCGGAAGGACGTGTCAGATATTTTCGCACGCTCCGCTGTGGCAGATATTAATGCTGGTGACTGTACATGCTTCAAAGTGCGGGTGACAAACATAAAATTGGATACTTACTAAAGTCCTCTGTGGCCGAAGCGGACGAAATTGAAACGGATAGTGCGAAAACCAGAAATCTGAGTGTGGGCAGCATGGCAGTAGACGGCTCTTCCACGCCGAGCTAAAACAAAAAAAAGAAAATAAAAAAATGGTACTTTAAAAAACTAAAAAATACGTTTTAATGGTAACTGCTCTATCGTCAGACCATGAAAACAGGACCTATACTAGGAAGTGCAAAATTTGAACTTCGTATTCTGCCGCGCCGTCCCTCTGACGCTAATATTAGTGACACGCGAGTGAGAGGGACGGTACGATACGAACTTTGATTTTCGAAATTCGTTGTAGCCTTTGGTTCAAATACACTCTATGACCATTCCAACGAGCTTGAGCTGGCACGATTAGATGAAGAACTTATGTCGCTCTGTCTTGGAGTTCCAGTATCTAGCTTCCGGCTCCATCATCAGATCGGCTCGACGGGGCTACTTTAGTACCTATTTTTGTCACTAGAACTATCACAGAAAACTACGTATAATTGCCAGGTTTCGTATCAATACAGCAATAAGAAGTGGTAAAAGAACGAGTTAAAGAAGATTCCGTTATAATTATATTTATAACCTACAAAGTATACTCGTACCGTACCTACTCGTAGTTACAACTGAAGATAACATAAAATTTGTAATTTTTTTAAAAAATGTCCATTAAAAAATCGGATAAATGACACACGAAATATTTTTTCTTTAAATTATCATTTTACTGGTGTAAGTAACTGGTTAAATGAAGTTGTGATGAACCATCATTCGGTAGGTAATTAATATTCTTAGATTTAAAGTCTGCTTAAGCTTGACATCATCATCATTCCAGCCTATATACGTCCGACAGCAGGGCACAGGCCTCCTCTCAGAATGAGAGGGCTTGGGCCGTAGTTCCCACGCGGGCCCAGTGCGGATTAGGAACTAAGCTTGACAGTTCCATAGATATTGGCGCTACTAACAAGACTGAGTTTAACCGAAATGTATTTTAATTTGGATTATTCGACGCTCATGCCATTATTGTTTCTTCCTAGTCGCGATTCTGCATAATATGGATTCCACACATTTGCTTTTGATCACATTCCTTAAGTCATTAGTTTTATACAATCCGGTTTCTTCCTAGTCCCGATTCTGCACAATATGGATTCCACACAGTTGCTTTTGATCACATTCCTTATTCTTCGCAGTCAGTAGTTTTATACAATCCGGTTTCTTCCTAGTCGCGATTCTGCACAATATGGATTCCACACATTTGCTTTTGATCACATTCTTTATTCTTTAATATGGTACGCATTTTTTTCATTACCATTTTTTCTGGGTAACTGAATAATTATAATTAAGATTACGTTTGCTTTTGAGGAGTAAAGGTACAATGAATGAGTAATGAAAATGTATCACCATTCTCGTCATTACAGTCATATTCACTCACACCACATTCACTCTAGCATAAACGGTAATGAATATTAAAGAATGGTTATGAAATATTTCATTACCGTTATTAAATATTAATCTATGTTTTTCCGTGTGTGTAAATTAACCATGGGTTATTATCATAAAATCTTACCAATTCTTCTACACTTTGCACCCTTTGCCTCATTTACAGATATCAACATGCCTAAACAAAACTTTTTAACTGATTTTCGTCGAGGTACATCAAACTACTACCTGCGAAGAATAAGGAATGTGATCAAAAGCAACTGTGTGGAATCCATATTGTGCAGAATCGCGACTAGGAAGAAACCGGATTGTATAAAACTACTGACTGCGAAGAATAAGGAATGTCATCAAAAGCAACTGTGTGGAATCCATATTGTGCAGAATCGCGACTAGGAAGAAACCGGATTGTATAAAACTAATGACTGCGAAGAATAAGGAATGTGATCAAAAGCAAATGTGTGGAATCCATATTGTGCAGAATCGCGACTAGGAAGAAACAATAATGGCATGAGCGTCGAATAATCCTTTTAATTTAGCACACTTCAAAAGTTTTTTTTTATCATATTTACCTACTGCAGAATTAGTTTTGCCTTGATAAATATCGAAGTATTTTATTATTAGAAAAAATACCGGCTAAGATAGGGTTCCGTAGCCATTAGGAAAAAGTCAAGTAATATTTTTCTAAGGATTTCGTACTCGTGTTGTGTACGAAATCTTCCAAGTTTAGGTATATCTTAGACCTTAGGCTGCTATTTACTCTTAAACTACTAATAATTCTCAAGCAATCTTAGCCGTTATAATTTGCCTTGTAAATTTGATGTACTTACTATACTACCATTCCGTTTTTTTTTTTCAAAATTTTCCACCCAACAGTTTAGATTTTAGATGGTAGAGGGGGGAACGCTCGACTTTAATGAAAATTTACACTTTAAAGTTGAATATTTCGCAAACAGATCACTGAATCGAAAAATCGTCCTGGCAACCCCCCAATGGTTTTAAAAGACCTGTCCAACCCCACACTATACCTAGGGTTAGCCGAGAAAAAAAAATCACCCGCAGTTTACGTCTATGGGCGGTACCCTAAAAATATATTTTTTTTATTTTACCACTGTCGGTGTGACTGATAGGTATGTATATTCATGCTAAATTACAGCTTTCTAGTACTAACGGTCTCTGATCTCAGACGCAGACGGACAGACAGACAGACGGACAGACATGGCGAAACTATAAGGGTACCTAGTCGACTGTGGAACCCTAAAAAGAGATGCGGCAATCATCTACATATTCATCTTCACGGAATTATTTATAGTTGAAATTATTAAAAGATGATGGAAATGGAATGTATTTAATCTAGATCTTATCTCTTGCGTATTTATGTCTAAATGTTAAGTGTAGATCGCGATCGTAAGAAATATAAGAAAAATGTCGTCACTTTATCTATAGGTAAATATTTTAAAAATAGTATTTCCATGAATTTATTCTTATTTAATAAATATCTACTTCAGCAACAGGTAATTCCCAAACTAAGTACCTTAAATGTATCTTCAAGATTACTACGGATTATCAAGTAGGCATTGCAGGTGATTACAGAAAGAACGATTCTTTAAAAAAAACTGTTTGCCAAGAAGTTTCTGTGAATATGCCAAGCAACATGTGAAATTTAATGGAGAAGAAATGTAATGTAATGTACCTACGTAATTACTTGTAATACTCGTATTATCAGAACTCTGAGGCTATAAAAAACACTTGTGAACATCGAAAAACTACCGGAAATCCTCCGATAGGAGGAGGCTGAGAAGATAAAAAAAATATTATATCGATATAATTGGATTTGAATGGCGGCGATAATTTTACAAGAAAGTGTGAATAAAATCCGTTAACTTTGTTAATAGGTTCCCTAAAACTTTTTACGCTTTCACTGCAAATATTATAAAGCACTTATGACGGAAGATGGCACTCACATATAAAAAAATATGATGTGATGATGATGATAGAGCATAGAATTTTTTTTGTTGTGTTTCGCATTTTGACAGTTTTGTGTTTGTTTTTTTTTATACGACTGGATGGTATACGAGCAAGTGGGTCTCCTGATGGTAAGAGACCACCACCGCTCATAAACATCTGCAGCATCAGGGGTATTGCAGACGCGTTGCCAACCTAGAGGCCTAAGATGGGATACCTCACGTGCCAGTAATTTCACCTGCTGTCTTACTCTCCACGCCGAAACACAACAGTGCAAGCACTGCTGCTTCACGGCAGGATTAGCGAGCAAGATGGTGGTAGCAATCCGGGCGGACCTTGCACAAGGTCCTACCACCTGCAAAACACAGTTTTGACAGTGATACAGTTTTATTTTCTTCATCTTCAGCCTATGTTAGTATAGGTATACATAGGCCTCTCCTTTGGCACGCCACTGAGTTCGAACTTCAGCTCTTCTCCTCCGAGGCTCCGATTTCTGCCCGCGGGTTTATGGTTATCATCGTTCCTCTCACCTTAGCTACACTACACTGCCTTACAGTTTCCCTACACTAAATTGGCCGACACGCGGTCTCCACCAAAGAACCAGTCTGCCCCGACTGCCATGTTCTGCAGCATTGTAACGTGCCCACTACCATTTCATCTTGGTATTGTGCTGAGCTATAGCAGTCACGTTTAACTCTCAGACGAAAAACTTCATTCTAGATTAGATGCCTTATGTTCTGTAAGTACTTATGTTGATGTGGGTACGGTATATATGCGTGTTATGTACAATCGCCATCGGCATCAAGAACTTTGTAGATACACTGGTGCTCAAAAATATCTAACAACGCACGATAGTGTTGTGTCCAGAATATATTTTTATACACATTTTTATATTTGAACACAATATTTTTGAACACTTAGCTCTGTTGCTATGATGGCGACTTTACCTACATATATGCCACGATATCCAAGAAAAATGGCAAGTAAATGAAGTGTAACGATAAAAGCCAAAGCCATAGGATTAAGGCAACTCCCGTTGTAGGTAAGTGCTTTATGGTAAATATACGTTAAATTTATGTCGTATTATCCTTATTATTCAAAATGCGAACATGCTTCGTCTACTAACAAGACAGACAGGGCTATAAAAGAGGAGATTATTTGACTCATATCGGTCATAATTTAATCATTTCAAGGCAATTCTATCGTTATAAAAGAGTTATGCCTGACGAATCTTTTAGCTTTATTTATTTTGGGGATCTCGGAATCGACACTAACGATTTGGATTAAATTTGCCATGTGGGGGTTTTAGGGAGCGAGCAATCGATCTAAAATCGATCGATCGATCGATCTTTTAGATTGACGACCGGAGAGCCAAGTGGTTAAAGAACCTGACTATGTTGCTTGAGGTTCCGTGTTCGATCCCCGGCCGGGGTAGATATTTGTATGAATAATACGAATGTTTGTTCTCGCGTCTTGGACGTGGAATATGTGTAAAGTATGTATTTATCTATATAAGTGTGTTTATCCGTTGCCTAGTATCCATAATACAAGTTTTGCTTTGTATGGGACTATGTCAAATGGTGTAATTTGTCCCGTGATACTTATTTATTTGGATTGGACGCAGCTTTGGTAAATCATGTGTTTTCAAGTTTTACTGGTAGCCTGTGGGAAGTTCCATCGCCCAGGTAATTAACATGTCACAGAATCAACGAAAATTTGGGGTAGGTACTTTAGAAAAAGTACCCTACGTTAAAAATTGATCGAAACTAGTAACAAAAATTGACAAATCTCGGATACTTACTTAAATTAGTTACGCACCACTGTGGCATGCAGGGTGTCTCATGGGTTAAAAATAAAACAGTTTAAAAGGTTAACTTATCGATACCGAAGTCAACTTAATTTTTCACCACTATTATTTAGAACTAATAATTGCTAGTTCTGTGCCTTCCGTATTCTGCGATGTTTTGAATGCTTATATAAACAAAGAATAAGATTAGTTTAGATTTAATTTACTGAAATAAATATACTTACGTAGCCCTTCAAATTAAAAGATATTTATGTAGGTATAAATATTACGCGTTATTAAAAAATCTGACAAAACATAAAGTTTAATTCTTTTCGAAAACTCATTAAATACCTTGAGACAATAGTGCTCTAGGGGTAATTATTTGTATCAATTTAGAAATCACATTGATTCGATTAGTTAATAATGGAAATTAATAAGTAACATAGGTGTTTTGTACATAGTTGCATCAAATGTAAGTACTATTTTTACCAATAGTCTAACTACTTAACAGATTTAGTCCCTTGAACGTATTATAAGTGTTTTTCAGACGCTCGCCCGATATCTTAGACGTACCTATTTATTAGTTCAATCATTTTAAGATCTTCGCCCAAAGCATCGAACGCTACACTGTGAGTAACGTTACAGCATTAGATAGATACTAGAAACCACTATTATACGCTTATTTTCATTTAAGACTGAGCGAAGAAGAGCTTGAAGCACCTAGCGGAAATTAGGGAGATATGTGCAGTAAATTTGTTAAGATACCTAATTAACGCACAAGATTCAAGGCAAAAATTAATAATTATAAAAAAAAATAGTCAACACAGAAAAATCGCTTTGCCGTTCGATGCTTATATTATAAGTTATAAGGCAAGTCGATAACCCATTTATAAAGAGCTAAGTATTTACCGTTCACCTTAGAGAAATTACATACGACACTAATTACAAATTATCAGATAATAACACAATGCATTTCACATATAATACATGTACTTACTTTATTTGTACAGGAACATAAGTCTTGCGGCTTGTTTGTTTTAACTGTCAATTATTAATTATTTGTTTATCGATATTGCACTGTACCGTCCGCCAAGATCATTCACCACACTGAAAGGTAGATATGAACGCAAGCGGTTTTTAAACAGATAATCTTAATTGATAAGACTACCTAGTTGTGATTAGTAGCGTCTATTACATTGTACAGTTCCTTAATCATGTAGCTCAGGTGTACACGAACCAATCAGAGTCATCACTAACATGATATCAATGAATTGCCGAAATTCATGTGTAAAAACAATCCTTATTATATTTCCTAGACTTGTGCATGCGCCAGTTGCACTGGTGGTCATTTGCACACGCAAGTACTTTTATGAGACCTGCCGTACAACTGTTAATATAATCTTTTGTGTTTGCTTATGCCTTCATCTCAGTAGTCCCATTAGAGACATCATTACTCGGCTCCTGCAACCTTGGCAATGAATGGAATGGAAGTTGGGGCGCGTCGTACCGGCCCTACCGCTGATCTAAGACTTAAACCGTAACTCACTGATAAACAGGATGATCTTTCACTAATACAATTTCAATAAGGTGATTCTGGGGACGTAATCGGGATCAATCTTACACACCTTTTAATCACGGAATGCTGAGGACCCGGGTTCGATTCCCAGCGCTGGTCTCTTTTTCTGGTTTTTCGGTGCATCCATGTCTCAGTTTGTATTTTCGATATGGTTTTACGGGATGACAGTAAAAGTAACAAATTTGGAGTTGAAATAATAAATACAAAAATACTCCTAATAACCAATCATAATCACCTTTTATTAATATTTCACCCGATGAAAAAACTAAAAACAGAAGAATAAGTGCCTTCTAATCTCACCAATTACTGCTACGAAACACTAGCCTATAATTAACAGAGTTAGTTAGGTTTGATCATGATGCAGTCTCTATAATCTTCCTGTGGAGGGGTGCGCCAAAGTTCATATAAAATTGCAAATTCGATTATTGAAACTTCGAAAATGTATCTCATACAATTTGGCATCCTAATGATCACTATACATTTTTATTTTAGACAAGAATCATTGAAACCGAATTAATTATATTCATAATGACATTCAACATAAATACCTCTAATACTACATAAAATGTCATTATTCAACATATCGATTTTTGGCAATACCTTATGGTACTACATATTAATTTAAAATATACCTTTGTTTGTTCCTAATCTATCCATACCTAAATGTAAATAAATTCAAAATAAGTCAGTTAGGTTAGAACTGTGACCTTCACGAAACCTGAATGCTGCCAAAAAATGGGTTAAGTTAGGTTAGAACTGCGACCCACACGGAATCGAAATCCTGCCAGAAAAGTTGGTTAGGTTAGGTTAGGTTAGAACTGCGACCGTCACAAAACCAAAATCCTGGCAAAAAAGTGGGTTAGGGCCTACCTATTAGAACTGCGATGATTATATGAAATTAGTTAATAAATAAAGAAATTCTCCCAAAAAACATTATGGGTATAGAAAAAATCTCAGTGATGACTTTATGAGTAAAAAAACAATGTAAGTAGTAGTAAAAATAATTATTTTAAAAATATAGTACAATATGAATACAAAGCGGTATTATTGTTAGTTATATTGTTTTAGTCTTATTACTGTAAGGTGGTGGTACAGGTACTGATGGAACCAAAATAAACTTTTCTTTCTTTCTTTGTATAAGATCAATTTGACTATTTCATTTCTACACTGACTTTCTACCAATGTATGTGTCTTAAGAATGGACAAAATGGATTTCGCCAGTCCAGTGTTTTTTATAATTGACTGTTTTCAAGTTAATACCACTCGACATAATTCAATTGAAAGCAATAAAAACGTGTCGGATAATCTCTTGACCTATTTTATTCGCTTTCAACTGTAATTATATTGATTTCATAATATTCTGCTCGGCTAAATAATCCCGTGTTACAATCAGGATCAAATATAAGAGAGCGGCCAAAGTGCTGAAATATGTGCATCGAAACAAGTCACAATTGTAAAGGGAGTCAGAGCCTGTTCCAACATAGGGATACCTACGAGCACCTTGAAATAAAGATAGAAGAAACAAAAACAAAGAAAATACTTACTTATTCGTGACAACATGGATAAAAATGCGCATGACTCAAAATGGTCCTAAATTAGCAATCAGCCCGTCTTGCGAACGGCGCTGTTCTTCCTTTAGGAAAATCAGATCATCATTGTATTGAAAATAAATACATTGAATCAAAGTGTATTTGATGCTCAGTTATAGCATGTGATGATGATTCGATGTGGCCAGAAATAATTTACCTTTGACATAGAAACAGATGAAATCAGAAATAAGTACTGTTATATCCGAGGTAGCTTAGCTATCTAAAGATTCTTTAGCGCGCACTAAAGTCAGTCAACTGTAGATATGACATGCCCTAAATAACAGAGAAACAAAAAAATGTGTGACCAAAAACAGCAAATGTTTGTCAATCTTAAATAGGCGGATAATCATTTCCAAGAGTTGGCTTTAAGTACATCTACGCCAGACATGTTTAATGTTGTGTTGTTTCAGTGACCTCGCTTTGTTGGAATGTAAAACTCGAGATGACTCGCACTCAATCACACTTTATTAATAGTCGAGCAAACTCTACGTGAAAACTTACAAAACACCGAGATAATTTAAGTGGTTCTAAGCACTAAGAAATATACAAACAAACCAGCCAAGTGCGAGTCGGACTAGCGCACCGAGGGATTGTAGAGCCCCTCTTTTCTAAGCAAAGTGTACGCAGTTTATTTTTTAACTGCTTTAAATGGTACACTGAAAAAAAGGATAGCTGAACTAGTTAGGCTACTTGACGTTTACTAAATAGGAACCAAAATAATGCTAATATTGCAAAACTGATTTTGTAAGACATCACCTAACTTTTAGCTACTAGTACTCGTAGGCCTTAATAGTACATTACTGTAGAGGCCGGGAATTAGGGGGTTGCCGGCCAAGCAGATATAGGATGGATAGGAATCGAGGCCGGCAACCCCAGGTTCCGGCCAAGGCCTGTATAGTGATTTTCTCAAACATTACATGAAATAAAATAAAAAAAAAAAAACAAGAAATGAAGCTGGCGGGACGCTAGTCTGGTCGCGGTGTTGTGTACGCGCGTGTCGCGCTGGCTGCTGGCGGTGCTGCTGTGCGTGCTGTGGTGGTGCTGGGCGTGGGCCGCGTGCGTGTCGCAGAGCGCGCGTTGAAACAAAAGACGGTCGCATTGCCGGCCAGCGGCCTGCAAGGTTGTATGAAATCTCTTTGCAGGCCGCTAGAGTGACCGCGCGCAAGCAGGCGAGTCACAGTGCCTGCAGCGCGATACTTCTCAGCCTATTATTTGTAGCATAACGTCAATATTTCATATCATGTTTGAGAAAAGCATATTTGTCAGTCTCAGTTGATAAAAATACTGGAATTTCTTTTTTCTACTTCTTTCTTTTAAAAATTTATCGGTAGGTTGGTTACGGCATTACAAATAACTCCACGACAACCAGGTGTTCTGATAACGCACATAGCCGAAACAAAGCATTGGTATTTTCAATCACTACCTACCGGAGGGAAAGTGATTGATGTTTTCAGCTACGATTGTAAAACCTAGCGTACTGAAAAGACAAAATATTGACATAGATAAACCGCTACGATAAAACTGGGGCTCCCTAAAGTTTTTACTTAATTTCTGCTGCTGTAAACTAGCCTTTGCATATCTCTGAATGGACTAACGCTGTGTATTTTGTGCTAATTGAGCGTGCTTGTTCATGTTCATGATTTTATGAATAAGTAAAGTAAAGCGAGTATTTTTTAATAAACCAGGGTAGTTAGTTTACTTGTTATAACAGTAAGAATTAACGGATACTCGTATATTAAACGATAACGTAACACATAACAAAATGTAATAGGCTATTGTAGTTTTAATTCTGGTAACATTTAAGAAAAATCATAAACAATATAGGTAGGTAATTCCAATTTATGAGCGAAGTAATGCTCCGGTAAAGAAACATAAATGAGGATTTGCTCCGACCTGTTTCCTAATCTTTTGCTAGAAATGTTTACTATGGGTGTGTGGGTGGAAAACAACCTGTAGCAACCAACAACTCAATGCTTTATTCGTTTATTATTGATAAAAATATAATGTAACAATATAACTCCGCGAAAATTATGACTAAACAAAAGCACGAAAACAGCTAACAGTGTAGTAATAATTAGGTACTAAAATCTGTGAATTCATTAAATAAATATATGCGATGTTTTTGTGTGCCCACCTACTGGTGAGTTCGTATATAGATAGCCTAATAGATAGTATTTGCAATAGGTAAGGTAGATGACTAGGTCCGCTCCTGTTGGCTCGTACTGAGGCACAGATGGAGCGAATAATGTTTTGCTATCATATTTTGTCACAAAAGTACCTATTTATCATGCTTTCTCAACTAGCTTGAAGTTAATTGAGAAAGAAATATGAATTATCCGACAAAATACGATGGAAAAACATTATTCTCTAGATTTGCAGTGACTTTAGAAAGATCAGTAGCCCAAAATCAAATGCATGAGCTACTTAAAAATATGCCTACCCGAATCTACTACACTATACAGGTCTACCTATAATATTTTAAAATTTCTCTGCTTACTCCAGGGTCCCATTATGATATTATCCTGACGTGATAACAATAGGACCCAATAAGAAGTATTTATTCCCTTTGCTAACATCTAAAAAAAAACAATTGGTTTAATTAATGGATGAATTCTGCGGTAACGAACATAAAAAATACAACCTGATTTAGGACTTTCGCCTTTGTGTCTGTAAAAAAGTAAGTAATTTCCGACATAAAATTTGATCGCATAAAATTGGTTTGTCTAGAGCAATGTCGAGTCGATTAGTTGAACGATAATTTCGCCAAAAAAAATTTCTTTGTTCAAAGTTGTTTTTTGTTGCGAGTGGTGATTTTGAATCATGAGGAAGCGAAAGGATTCCATAATTGAATCACGAGCGTTAGCGAGTGATTCTAGGTTAGAATCCTGAGAGCAGCAAGGGATTCAAATACATTAGATGGGCGATTCCGCTATAGACAATGTCCAGTGTCGATTTATGAATCACAGTATCTGATTCTTTTTTAATGCTATTAGAAAAATTAAGAACTAAAATTAAAACAAAACTACTTTCTTAAGCCTAAGTTTTTTTTATCTGTAGTGATTAGAAACGATTAAATTTGAAAGTTCGATTTGAGCTTACGTTGCACCCGCAATAGCTTAAAAACTGAATAATTCTTAGATTATTTGGGTTTTCCAAATTTTCAGGTTACGGGATAGTTAATTAGGTATACTTTTTCAAAATATGAGGACATAGTACAGTAAAGGTTTTATAGGTTTTACAGGTTATTTGTGTATTTGTTCTGTGATCTGCTAGATAGGACCGATTTCGTTGCACCCGCGATTGCACTTCAAACCTTTCTGGTAGCTTTTACATATTTTAGGCATTTAATCTTTCTAGACGAATCAGTAGAACTCGTTAAAAAGCAAACCTTCAAAGAATTATTCTTTATAAAATATTTCCTATTTTTATGGTAGAAACCTTTAAATGAGTCAAAATGTTGCACCCGCGATAATGGAATCGCCCAGATGCAAAAAAACTTTGGTCTCGTGTGACACATACAATTTTTCACCTCAGCAGCGAGAACATATAATTTAAATGTAACATAAGATTAAAATCACATATACCTAAGAGATCGGGAATATTAACATTTTGGAAATATTTCATGTAATTGTCATGTCATGTAATTTATAAGGTATCGATATATTTTGAATACCGTAAATTTAATTTAGATTGTAATCAACACATTCTCTCGCTTTTTTCATGTTGAAGTGAAAGTGAAATTCATATATTTGGAATTCAGTGAGTAGACCCAACACTGTACTCAGCATTTTAAAAAAATAATTAAAGTTTCTTTGTCTCACGGGGTGAGAAAAATCGCATTTTGCTCACTCCGTGAGACAAAGTAACTTTTTTTTTTAAATGCTGAGTACAGGATTGGGTCTACTCACTGAATTCCAAATATTTGAACTTCACTTTGATCTGTCACTTTCACTTCAACACGAAAAAAGCGAGAGATAGGATCAAATGTGTTGATTACAATCTTAAATTAAATGTATGATATTAAAAATATATCGATACCTAAAAAATTACATGACAACGAAATATTTCCAAAATGTTAATTTTCCCGATCTTTTAATAAAGTATGCAACCTCGTTGCACGAAAGCCGCTACTCTTGTTCTTTTTTTATAAATAATTCCGTATACTGCCTCTACAGTTGGAATAAATATTTGTCAAATTGAATGAATTTGTAACAAATCTATTTATGTTTATGTAATAGAAATCTAAATCTTAATAAAAACATATTTAAAGGTTTAATAACATTTATAATAAATTATAAGTACATTTATTGCTCAACCTTTTTAATGACCCAAAAATAAGACTTTTTGCGGTATTAAAAAATAAGTATGACATATTTTACAAGAAGTTCTAGATTCAAATTACAATGCATCTTATGAGTACCTATGAGATTCGTATTGTTCTTAACTTTCTGGTGACTTTTTAAAGATGTAATCGCAACTGTACGTATCATTTTTGAGTAAGGGTTTTAAATGTGATTATTATATTTGTTTCTTTCGGATTATATTTAAAAAAATGTGATTGTTTTGTAAACAGGTAGATATACCTATGTGGTTTTATTCTTATGTTACATTTAAATTATGTTCTCACTGCTGAGGTGAAAAATTGTATGTGTCACACGAGACCAAAGTTTTTTTTGCATCTCGTGTGTTTAAATCCCTCGCTGATCTCAGGATTCTAACCTAGAATCACTCGCTGTCGCTCGTGATTCAATTGTAGAATCCTTCGCTTACTCGGGATTCAAAATCAACACTCGCAACAAAAAACAACTTTGCTCTCTTGTTGCACAAATAACTATTGTCTCACGGGGTGAGCAAAATGCGATTTTGCTCACTGATTTCTCATAGCAAAACCTGCCTGTTTGAGGTGCTGAGGTGAAAAAATTTTTTTTTTTATTATTGCAGCTCCCCATCCACCCACAGCAGGATACTTATTTCAGGTTTATCTTGTAACTCTTGAAGTTAGCGGTTTTACATTATCGGTGTAACTAGAGCAAGCACATAACGGCGATCGATATGCAAGAGGCTTAGCTGAAGTTAAGGATAGGATAACTTTAGTTGCCATACTCGTATCACCAACAATATTAGTTACAAGCTGCGGCGTGCGGTGGCGGGGAATCCGTCGCTCCAGAATTTAGACATGCATTAGCACTAACGTTAAACACCACGCGGTTGTTAAATAATACAACTTTACCTTGAATAACTTCCAATTTTATTTAAAATGAGATACAAACGTTGACAAGGATGGAACTACTGCTTGTCCACACATAACAGCGTAATCTAACAAGCCACACCTTTAAAGCGTTATATACTTATAATAAATTGTGTATTTATTTTAATAATAGAGTCAGAAAATCTGTATAAGTGCAACAGATTACAAGATATATTACATGATAGATATTATAAATACTTCATAATGCTTAAACTACAATTCACAATACGTGCTCAATGTAGGTACAGTCGAACAAACTGAAATTTCACTATGATTTCCTTGACAAAAGTATGAGATGTCATTATAACATTAGTTAGTTGCACAAAGGTTCCATCCTGGTACATGATGCAGTTTGTTCGACTGTACAAAGGTCATATAACTGAACATTATTTTAGGTATTTTCTTTGTAATAGGACCGAATAAAGCCGAATATGGGCAATCAGGAGAAAAATTCCGTGTATTTTGAAAATTGGTACTTACTACAGTTATACCTTGCAGTATCCAGATGAACGTACTATAAGACCACAAGGATGGGGGTGTGCTAAGGGTGTAAGGAGGGTTGAAGGTAACTTCAGATTTTTGCTCATATATCGAATATTTGTACTAAAACTAAATTTTAAAACCTACTTCGTTTTTCATTTGTTTTTAATCGTCTATTTTATATCTCGTTGTCAACTTAAATACCCTGTATCTCCTAAAGTATTGAACGTATAGCAAAAATTAATATAACTAAATTTGTAGGAAATTTTATGTAGAAACTTTTATCTGAAGTAATTATAATGCTATTCATAAAAATATTCGAGATATGAGCAAAACCCTAAAATAAGGTACCTTCAACCCCCCCTTACACCCTCAGCATACCCTCCACCCTTGAGGACTTTTAGTATGTTCATCTTGATACCGTAAGGTATAACTGTACACTGTACCTACCAATTTTCAAAACTACATGATTTTTTTTGCCCTGATTTTATTAATTTTCTCACCCTATTGCACTTTGCGTGTGTTTTAAATAAATAGTTACAGGTGTAGTAAAATAAATTAATAACTCTTCTTAAAACGCTTTCTTTCAAAACTTAACTTTGCCGTAACGCAATTCAAGTTCTAACTTTCTAGTTTTATCGGAGATGAAGTCCGTAGAGTGAGAACCACGATCTTGGATATATACTTTGTTGACTTTGCGCCTCTTGCTTTGGTTATTTTGTTTAACATCATTGCTCGAAAAAACAGAGTTTAAGGCATCATACATCATCCTAAAGGTGAAGAATATAACCAAATCGAAGCCAGATATCAGCGTGAAGCCGAGCATTAAGCTGAGTAAACCACCAAATGAAGCTGAAATAAAAAACTTTGTTACTCATTTAGTACTAATCGTATGTTACCCCTTCGCCCTTCACGCTTTAAACCACTGAACCGATTAAATGAAATTTACTATGGAGATAGCTAAAGACCCTAGGTAGGACATAGAACAGCTTTATCGCGGAAATTGCAGTTCCCGTGGGGTAGCAATAAATGATTTTTGGCAGACGAAACCGCGGGTCAAAGTTAGTTGCTAGTAAGTCAACACTTAAAAATAATTAACGATTTAAAACCATTGTTACATTCGAGTTATTACAGGAACACAAGAAGTAGTTCATAGTTTACTGGGATACATAATATAAATATGTGTAGGTACAGTACCTAAGTAAAGTGCAAAGATATCGACACGACACGGCCAAAGTTACAAAAATATGTAGGCATACGCGACCTTAATGTTAAGCGCATAAAGTCGTGTATATTTTTTTTGTAACTTTGGCAGTTTCGATATCTTTGCACTTGACTGTAAGTCACTTGGGACTCAACGTTCGTTTCGGGGTTCTTTTTCCTGAAGATTTAATGAGAAAAAAAAAAGAAACCGATCTTTTGTTTGGAGTTCCGAACGACATCAGCAAACTAGTGTACCTAATTGATTTGAAAAACGTCTAGGTACTTTATCAATAAGTGCTAAAATCGTTTGTAAAGACTTCATAAAGAATCACAACTATTTCAAACGAGAAATACAAACCGAGAATGTTCTGCCAGTTTAAGTAAACATCGCGGCGATATCTGGTCGAGACCAAATCGTTGAAGAACACATTCAATAGCGAGTTATTACCCAAATTGACCTCCTTACTGAAAAAAAAATACGCTCTGTGATTCACATGAACATGAACTTTGATGAGCTGCACATCCACCCACACCATGTATAAAATAATGAAGACATTGCCAAGTACACGTAGCTTTAAACATAATACAATAAGTAGATATAAACATGAACATTTTGTTGACTTCGTTAAAACGTTCACAGTAAAAACATGTAAGTACGTACACCTGTGATCTCAATTCATTTTTAATTTATACATAGTACTTACTAATAGTCTCGTTTGCCAGATTAGGTACAGATCTATCTCGTAAAGTTAAAAAAAAACTACATAATGAACGCCACAAAACACTACAGATTACATAGATACACAGTTATTACGCAATGGCTATGGCTACTCTATTCTCATTAGTTCTGACTTTTTTTAATATGCATGGTTCCACAGGCCGAGCTGAGAATTCCCAGACTAAATACTTACAGATTTTGAAAAACATTTTAATATTTTTTAACACATTGCATTGAAAAAGTTGTACTCTACGTAGTACCTACAATCGACAGTTATTCGTACAATTTATTTGTACTCTAAAAAGTTCGTGAGGACTCTATGAAAAAAATGTACTAACAAGAACGCAAATCCGCTTAGTTTGGCGTGCTTTGCTAGCATCCCGACCGCAACTTCCAATGGATAGTCGTAGTGTTCGCACTCGGGCAAGCAATCCACCAAGGCACCAGACTCGACCTCAATCGTTACAGTCTCTTTCGAGGCTCCTACAACAATCGATTAAATAAATAAACTTGGGATCCTTGAAACCAAATAGGTATTGATGCGGCACGGCACCTAAAACAGGCAGTGACATGGATAAGAACTGAATACCACTGTGTATTGCGTCTGAGTAACGAACCGTGTATTACTCGGTTTGCAGGCGTGCCTACTACCTTACGTTAAAATATTTTCTAAATTCAAATACGAAAAAACTGCAACATTGTTTCTTTTTACCCGTTCAGTATGCTGTCAAATTAGGACTCGGCGCTATAGTACTTACTTAAAGTTTAAGTCCGGAAGTTGGTTCATGAAAACACATTCCTCGCAACACATCCGCACACATTATTGGTGGAAACACTGCTTAAAGCCTAATATTTTGCATATGGGTCTCTAAATAAAAAAATGGTCTTAGTAAACTTACAATGTTTTTGCAAGATTTATCCAAAGATTACACTGGGGGTTTAAAACGAGATAAACAGAAACATCTCCACTCTACGTATAAAGGGCAGGTACAATATATTATCCTTTTGTCGGCGTGGTTAACTTATTTATATGATCATGCAAAATGACATCTTTCTATAATCATTTTCAAATAGCTTGGGTACGATGACATTTGCTTTTTTTTCCATTCCACGCCACGAATGTTTCAGGCCATGTCAGAACATTTGTCACCGTACCGTACCCAAGCTGTTTGAAAAGGATTATATTGCCTATCCACTAACAGTCTGTAAGTCCCGGACGAACGGACATGACATGACGAATCTTTGTAGGACTACGGAACCTAAAAATGGTTTACTACATTTGTTAATAATAATGATACATTAAATAAAATTCGAAGTTGCTTCGTCTTTTCTACGCGTTTGTAAATACTATGAGCATCAAATTTCATTATTGGCGCAATGTCAAGCGTAAGTGCTTCGAAGTGTTCCAAATAATGGAAGGAACAATCTCTTTAATACGTACAAGAATTGTTAAATTATGTATATTAAGGGGCTGTTTCACCATCCATTGATAAGTGTTAACTGGCGGTTAGGTGTGATGCCGTCTCTATTTGTTTTGTTCGAGTAGACGGAGACGGCATCACATTTAACCGGCGGTTAACGCTAATCAATGGATGGTGAAAGAGCCCCTAAATGATGTATATTTGTAACGTACTAATGTGACGTGACACAACCATTTTGTTGTTTGACATTGTAAATACGCTTATACATGTACATACGTGATACATTTTCTATGCACTCCATATCTTTAAAATTACAGCTTCGATGATATTCTGAAAGTAAAAAAAATCAATAAAGCAGCCTCATTAAATAGACTAAGTAAGTGTATCTTAATATTTATGGAAAAGGCCAATGCGCAACAACGCTGTACGAGTATGTTGCAAGAAAATGGCCAAATCATAAATTTGAACAAATGTCTAAGGAACTTGATCAAATAACGCAGGATGTTTAAAAGTTTATGTTAGGTACGGACATTTTATTGTAATTTGATACTATCATACATTATTATATTTTTGTTTAGAATTTGACGATCCTTTTGAGAATTTCTTATAAGTAATTACCTGACATGTATTTATAATGTATTTTTTAGTAAAGAAATAAATAAATCTAATCTAATCTAATTCATTTTATTATTTCTCTAGAAAAAAACAGTTATTTGATCAAAAGCCTAAACCAGTTCAGTGAAATGACAAAAGAAGAAAAACGGCAACTCGTTCTTTCATTTCACTTGATTTGTTTAACGATTTGATAAAAATCTCAATAAAAAAAACCTAAAGCCGTGTTTAGACTTGCAGGAAAAATCGTGCAAGTTGCATTACATTGCGAGGCCGTAAAGCAAACGAGTTTGTAGTGGTCAATCGAGCGCTGTAATGTAATATCACGATGCAAACAGGCGATCGTTGACATCTTAGTTAGCTCATTGTAAGCTAGATGGCGCTTTCCTCAATTAGGGATCTCTGAGCAGAATAACAGACGAACTCTAGAGGTCGCCACCGTAGTTTTCTCTTGGTTGAAACAATTAAGTTAATCATATTTTATTTACGTATTAATATGTATTTAATATTTATTTATTATGTACTTATTTATTTTATAAAAGTTAGCATTTTATAACACTGAATTCACTACACAAGTTGGTATCATTCAATATCACTATAACCGACTCACCCTTGACCGTTTACCGTCCCAAGGGGGCGTTGACGATCAGCTCAGCTGTGACCGGGGGGGGATTCTAACTGTAATATTCTTGCCCTTAAAAGCTTAAACCTCTCACACCAAACAAGCTCCCTCGAAAGCTCCATAAGCTCAAGACTTGGTAAGTTCTCCGATATTTAACTCTGACCTATGAATTTGTCTTTTTCTGTGTATTTTATTTGAATTATTTTCTTTAAGTATAATTTTAACTTTGTCTAATTGAACTGAAGGCTTCCCCGGGCCAATACTTAATATTTTAATTGACACTTGCTTATTTCTCCCATCCGTTGTTATAATACTCAGAACCTATGTTTATGCTTATTACTTTTATTCAACGGATGCTCTCCGATGTTAAAATAAATTCAAACTCAACTCAGTAACATTTAATTTTGAAAATAAACTTCTAACGGTTATTTAGTGAACCGTTGTATTTCAAATTTTAACCGTCACTTCGGTCACTTATTCTTTCCTTTTGCTTTTAAAATAATTATATAAAATTAGAATCACTTTCCTTTGCCTGCCTATAACTCCGTATGATTGTCTCTGCCACTCACTGCAATTCAGCATACCCTGAGAGTTGGTATCACTGCAGAGCAGTGACTGGCAAACAATCTAGCACTGGACCACAACTGACACCTCCTAATTTACAGGGCAGCTCCGTATGGCTACGACTTTCACGGCTCAGACGGCTCCTTTACGCCCAAGGGCTCAAGCCCTTGCCCTTTGGCCTTAACCTTGGCCTTTGTGTCAAGCCTTGACACAAAGCCCTGACGGCCTTAAAACGTCCGGAGCACTGCACATCCTTCCTGGCTCGTCCAAGACCCTGAACGTTCCGGCGTGGAACACTGTCCAGGCTGCTCGTCTTGCCGCCCTAAGGCCCCTTTTGACCTCGGCACCGACGACCGCTCTGCTGGACCAGGCCCCCCTGCTGTGACCAGCCCTCATCGCCCCGGGTTCTTCTCTCCGACTCCAGGGAAGTGTAGGCCAGTGAGACCGTATAATCAGAACCGACCTCTAATAAAAATATCTTGAACTTACTACCCTGAGATCCTTATTATACTTTTAATTTTTGTCAAACTAGGCCTGTTATTTTTGTTTTTGATTTTAATTAAAATTGTTAAAACGTCTTAATGTTTTACTCAGAAATAACCTACTAGGCCTCCTTTAAGGTCAAACTTCCCCTCAAGAGGTCTGCCCTTGACAGTATGTAACTTGCACGATTTTTCTTGCAAGTCTACACTCTGCTTAGCGAAGGGCGGAGGGCGAGCCTCACTCGAGGCTGCCGCCTCATTCGCCGCCCTTGCCCTTCTACCTAACCCACAAAGTCGTATTCACTCCACCTACATCGATCTCGCTTGCTTCACTCGCTCGATCCGCGGCAGTGGTGCTATTTTTTTATTGAGATTTTTATAATTTCACTAATTGTGTCTAGTGAAATGATTAAAACGAGTCGACTTTGCGAGTTTGCTTTGTCAACTCATTGACCCGTAACAGGGATTTTATCAAACCTCTAAACTAAGTAATCTAGTGAAATGAAAAAACGAGTTGCCCTTTTTATCTGATTTCGTCGTTTTACTAAACTGCCTTTTGCTAATTGCAGAAATGGTTTTTTAAAGTTGGTTACACTAAGATATCAATTTTACTACTTACTATTCACACACACACTATTTTCTTGGATCCAAGATAACGGATGATATAAACGTTTGTCAAAAAAATTGCATAATTACCTAGGTCAACATGCAAGCTAAATTAGTTTTCGAAACATGTCAGCAGTCACATGTTTTGAATCATTGTTTACAAGCTCACTTACATAGACTTATTTACTAAATGACGTATCATTTATCAAAATCAGTTAAGCCGTTGAGTACTTACGAGGGGACATAGGAATAGACATACATACATACTTACATACATACATACGCGTCAAACACATAACCCTCCTCCTTCGCAGTCGGGTAAATATATTGATCATGTATTGATCATGACTTTGTATTAAACATAACATGTAACAATCGCCATCAGATATTTCGGAGCGGCCAATTAAGGTGGTCAAAAATATCGGCACATGCACTCTATTATAAAGATATTAGAGTTCATGTTTCGATATTTTTGATCACCTTGATAGTGTTGTGAAGAACGCTCATTTCGAGGCTTAAACACTCGAACCCTAAAGGCTCTCGACGCTTAACGACTCAAAGGCCGCAAAGACGGTTTCTTGCATCAATACGCATAAAATAAGCCAATTTCATTCTCAAATATAGCCGAGTCTTTCAGACTCTAGAGTCTTAAGCGGTCCAGTCTTTTCGAAATGAGCGTTATCCACCACTCTGCCTTGGCCGCTCCAAAATATCTGATTGCGACTGTACATACGTAAAAGTTCCATACAAAAATTGCAAAAATGTTTGTTACATAATTACGCTCAAACTAACTTTTTGGGCCTTCTTATTTAGGGCCTGGACTAGTTGAGACCAGAGCTAAGATTACATGACCAATAATATACCTAATTGCTGGTAGAAGAAAGAAAACGAAACGCTAAACCTACCTACCTAACTCAATTAAGGTTACCTGTTACTGGAAAGTAGAATGGAATACAATCGCATGTTTTTCTGATGATCTGAACCTTTCTGTAAGCCAGGCAGTTGTGATACGAGTACTGGCGGAATTGGCCAATTTTCAACTGAAACAAAAGAAAAATCTAAGTCTAAGACCAAGGTAATCAGGTGTCAACAGCCACAAATAAAAAAGTCTGTATATTTTTTTTATAATTTTTATTTTATGTTAAACTAAAAATCAATGAAAATCAATCAAAATAAATCAAAAATGTACCTACATACATATAATTGATTATATAGCAATACTTGAAAAATAACAAAAGAAAGAAAATGTTGGAACGAATATTTGATTTTCACGAGGATTATATTAAGGTGGACTTAGATTTGGCTGTAGGTACTTAAATGAATTAAAACGAGCGGAGTACCTACCTAAGTCCACGGCAAATTACTTTGATTTTCCTCATATTTCTGATGATGTCACAGACAGATATTTTGATACAATTATGTAAATACTAGCCGTTACCCGCGACAAAATTCGTTTATCGCTGTCCCGCGGGAACTATGCAATTTTCCGAGATAAAAAGTTTCCTGTGTCCTTCCCCGGGACTCAAACTATATGTTTACCGAATTTCATTTACTTAAATCAGTTCATTGGTTTAGACGTGATGAAGTAACAAACAAACAAGCAAACCAACAAACAAACAGACTTACAAACTTTCGCATTTATAATATTAGTAGGATTGTCCCAAAAACATTTTTTTTTATATTTATATAAGACACGTTAAATCGGATAAAGATGGTGACCTCTACCTATAAGAAAAAAAAATCTGACTGTCCATACACGTTCAGATGTAAATTTTATTAGCGTTCCGTACTCGTACAAGGAACGTTCAAACGATGGTTCATATAGCTAGCTTTTTTAGGAATCCTTATAATTTCGCCATGTTTGTCCGTCTGTCTGTCCGCAGCTAAGTTCAGAGACCGTTTAATTCAAGCACGGCTTACTAGGGTCCTGATCCTGAATGAACCATGACAAATAGTTCTATTTATTTCTCTTCTTTTAGCTTCGATCATTCCTATGTTTGTTTAATGGTGTGATAGTAAATAGATATTTTTATTTAAATCTGATATTTAAATTCTTTTGTATTTACTTGTAACGTAGTAATTTAATAATTTAATTTGTAAAAATACATTGCAAATAGTCGTATACATTTCGGAATTTACGATAAATGACAACTGTTTAAAGCCGGGTGCGCATCATGTGATTAAAGTTCTATCTTTGTCACTCTTTGCTATTATAAGCAGGACAGCAACATTTCAAACTGTCAATTTGCTTAAGAGTGTAGACCTGCTTTATAACTGCCTTTGTGACGAGACACTGCAGGGGTCAAATGAGGGTCATTACTTAAACTTTGTTTATTTAATTCAGTTTATCACATTTTTGGAATCTGATTTCTGAAAACGCTTCACAAAGCCTATTTCTCCAAATGGTTTTCGATTTATTATATGTTGTCAAAAATTGGGACATCCCAATTATGAAGTTTGCTTGAGAATTTTTTGTAGTTTTAGAGTAAATAGCAGCCTAAGATAATAAAATATACCTAAACTTAAAAATATTCCGAATTAAAGACAAAATTCGTAGAAAAGTATAACATTTAATGGCTACGGAACACTATCTTGGGCGTATCCGACACGCTCTTAACTGGTTTTTATATATTATTAATATTATTATGTAACGAAATCCTTTTAAGTGTTTTGTTCGACACGCGAGCCGCAGTGGGTGTCGGTTTTTTTATTTATATGATTTGTTTTAAACAAGGAACATTCTCGTAGGAAAAGTTAATTGTTATCTTGATAATTGGATAAGATTGCTAGATTACTTAAATTGAATAACATTATCTAAGCACATGTGCGTCAAACTAGTGCGTCAATTAAAAACGATCTTGCGTCAATTACTAATCAGCAAATCGGTCTCTCAATTGTTCGATGCAAACGTACGAGGGTTGCCTTTTAAGTTGTGTCGTTTGGGTTTTTCAAAGTAATCACCGTGATATGTAATACACTTTTTCATTCGATCGAACCAGTTTTCGAAACATTTATTCCAGTCCGAAGTCAGTCGCTCCAAAACCTACATCGCGCCCTCTAAGTTTTTCAACTTTTGACGCTCTTCCTATAGACTTCGGTCCCCAGGCATAACATGTGTCTGGGTGGAGAGAGATCTCTCCAGATATTGTAGCGTAACGTAACGTAGTGTAGCGACTCCTAGCGCCATCTAGTGACGTAACGTGAATTAGTACTACGTAACGTTGTGTAGCGACTCCTAGCTCCATCTAGTGAGCAAGTATAGAAACTCCAAATCCTACATCGCGCCTTCGAAGTTTTTCAACTCGGGCACAAACATTAAGTTAGCAGTGAGCTTTCTGTATAAAACATCAACTTAATTAATTTCTGAATTACTAGAACTACTTAATACCTCGTCGTTATAGTAGCACTCCCTCTTCTTTGGCCAGAAGGCTTTGATCCCGGGCGTGGCGTATGTCCTCTCCGGCGAGAGGGCGATGAGCACTTCAGTAGACGGATTTACCATTCGGACCGGTGAATCCGAGTCCGGTATGTTGTAGGCGTCGTCTATATAAACCTGAGAAATAAAACGTAGGTACATTGTGAAATAACTTTAAAAAATTGATATTTCTGTCTGTTCTGTTCTGTATAGTAGTTATATTATATTATTTATTTATTTATTAAAGATCAAAAAACACAACAAGTTACGTTACAGGTCTTAGTCCTAAAGAGTAACAGTATTGTCGACGTCTGTGCAGTCATTTGTTAGCTGAATGGCGCAACTTGTATATAAGGCTGTTACAGATTTTGAAACGCTTCGCTTTGAACAACTGGATGCCAAACGCCTTAGTAAAGACCCCGCCTGAGACCTTCCTATACTTACACATCTAATGAGAGAGTGGTCAATTACATTGCACGTAACTTTTAAAACAAAGTTTGGCTTTGCCAACCATATTCGGGCACATAAATAACAAGTTTTAAGGTTTGCCTTTATATACCAACTAGCTGTTGCCCGCGACTCCGACCGCGTAGAATTCGTTTATCGCTGTCTCGCGGGAACTTTTCAATTTTCCGGGTATAAACTATCCTATGTCCTTCTCCGGGATTCCAATTATCTGTACTGTATACCGAATTGTATCTAAATTGGTTCAGCGGTTTCAACGTAATAAGGTAACAAACAAACAAACAGACTTACAAGTGATTAGTGAATTAGTGAGATTAAATGAAACGCCTATTGAATATATGTATTACTTGATTGATTGTTTACACTGAATTTAGAGTGAAAACTATCACAGCTATTTATTAAGGAATAATAGTCGATCGAAACTTAATACTGAATATTTGTCGCATATTAGTACAGTCAAGGGCAAAGATATCGACACGGCCAAAGTTACCAAAACTTTGGCCGTGTCGATATCTTTGCCCTTACGAGTATGAAACTCTAGTACATTGCGCGCCACTGTCAACGCACTCGGCCGGTTTTTACCTGTGTATAAGTAATCCCCTGTTACCAGCTGAATCAAATCCGGTTCGAAGGACCAGTATGTAGAGTAGACTTTAGTTGTAGGGCGCTGACTCTAATACTCATGGAAAAGCTTTTTATGTTAAAAATATTTTGATTAGCGAAAGACGTGATTACAGAGAGTAAAGAAGCTGAAGCAAGAGAGCGACTGTCGGTATTGCCACTTAAGTAAAAAAAGATACTTAATTTATTGTTGGTGTTGTCCACACTAGCTCGTGCTGGTGAGTTAACATTCTACAGCACATTTACATACCAAGACACCTTGGGTCGCGGATGTGCTGCTATAGTAGTCCGAAGGGTTGCTATTGACGAGCACCGTGAGGGCGGTCTGGTAGCCGCACGACGCCACTCGCCGCGGCGCGTCGAACTGAACCAGGTCCTTGGCGCTAAAAGAACACCTCAGGCCCTATACTACGAAGTGCAAAATTCGAACTTCGTATCTTGCCGTCCCGCTGACGCTAATATTATTTAATACGAGAGTGAGAGGGACGGTACGATGTACGATACGAACTTCGATTTTCGTAGTAGCCCCCCTGACACACATTCACGGACGTAGCTACAGGTGAGACGTATTTACTAGAATAGGTTTTTGGAATAGGGTTTATCATGAACGCCAAAGGACGCGTTCCCGCCCGGGAAGGATAGATATGCGAGGATGTGTTGCGAGGAATGTGTTTTTCATGAATCAATAGAAACGCTTCATTTACCTAGCCTCGCTCCGCTCAGCTGTTTCCACTAGAGCTGTTTCCACTGTCTGTTTATCTGTTTGTCGTTTATTTGACCGCGCATCACGTGAGAACGGCTGAACGGATTTTGATGCAAACTTTACTAATCTATCGAGAAAAGCCAGGTTATAGGCTATAAAAATTCAACCCCTAATAAAGGGGGTCACTACACTCGATTGAGTTTAGTTTGCACCTGATTCTTATGACGCTTCTTAGGAAGGAGGTGCAGACTTTTTTTTCAAGTGTGCTTCGACTATCAAATACTCTGCTAAACTAACAGATGGCGCTGAAATTAATACGTTGTGTGTGACATGATGACATTAATAAGCCACTGAGGAAGGATTTTGCCTAATTAACTCTACAAAATTAAACGACAATAAATTAATTGCCACACATTGCACAGTGCCATCTTTTGGAGCACTGAGTAAACATTAAGTTGACCTTGAAAAACAGTCGATAGCGCAATAGTTCTATCGAAAATATCGACATGCTGCAATACGATCGACAGTATCGATAGAAAAATTAGGCAATACTATTGAACTTGGTCAATACTATAGATAGTATCGAGTCAAAAAAGTCGATACTATCGACGCTATCAATTGATGAAAATAAGTAATACTATTGCTAAAAATCAATAGTACCGATACTGCTGATCTTTAGCAATAAGTAGTAGCGACTTTTATTTGACGCGATACTATCGACAGTATTGACCAAGTTCAATAGTATCGCCTTATTTTCACTATCAATACTATCGATAGTATCGTCAAGGGACGATAGTTTCGATAGGACTATCGATAGTATGAATGATTTTGAAGGCCAGGTAAGGTATCACGATACTATCGATCGATAGACTATCGCTATCGCAACAACACTATTTGGGACTCGCATTTTTTTACGCGTTACCATGCCTTCCTTTCTTCGCGCTGTCATCGTTCATCATATTTAATTTAAGCATTTTCTAGATTTTTTTTTACCTTAAGACAGCAAAACCGGCAAAACCTACTAGACCTAAAATGTAAACTGTTATAAATAAATAAATAAATGACACTGGCAAAATTGTCCTCCAATGGACAGAGCCATATTTAAAAAAAATCAACAACAACCATGCTGCCTTCCCGAAAAGAAAACGAATCTTGCGCGAAAGTCTCGCAAGTCGCAAAGAATTGAGGCTACAAGGGGCACGGTCTCAGGAGTCTGAGGAAGACCGCGGCGAGAGACTCAGTGCTGCAGTCGTGCTCTAGCCAGGCAGGTCGCTTCGCTTTCGGCTGAAACTGCAAGCCAGCGCAAGTGTGGGTTGCGATCCCAAAGGCATCGTTCGCAATCTTTGAGATCGCGCGATGTAGGAAAAGAGTAAGGGAGGATTTAAAACCTTATTCCTTGAGTATTATAGATATGAAACCTGGTGTGATTATTTAGCCGTAGCTTCAAACTACGGCTAAATAATCAACTGGATTTTGCGAAAAGCCCACGGAAATGGGCAATGCGGAGTACCTATTGTGTAATATCGGGTGTCCCAAAAAGGACGCAAGATTTAAATTTGCCGCCATTTTTGTATTTTAGCGCTGGCAACCCAGAAAAAATACTATTTGACAGCTGAATGTTTAGGGTTTGTAAAAATGGCGGGTTTTACGAAAGATCAAAGCGTTTTTATTATTGAACAATATTTCAAAAGAAGTTTGGCGTGTACGGTTCGAAAATTCCGTGCAAAATATGGTCGGAATATTGACTTGACTTCATCAACTGTGAGCAGAGTGGTTGCAAAATTCAGGGAGAGTGGATCAATTCATGATGTTCATTCCACTGGTCGTCCAAAAACAAGCCGTTCAAATGGCAATGCTTTAAAAGAGGAAATTCGACTCTGCATTGGAGAAATTCAGCCGCATCTATGCAAAATGGTCATAGAAAGTTTTGACAAAAGAGTGCGTATGTGCCAGCAAAGCCTAGGAGGACATTTGCCTGACGTACTATTATGCCACAAATAACCCTATTTTATGTATTTCAAGATTTTATATACAAATATATTATAACGAAAAAAATGTGTTATTCATCAATTTCAAATCTTGCGTCCTTTTTGGGAAACCCTTTAAAAAATAATAAAATGTAAAATAAATATTTATTATACAAGTAGTCTAAAAATAAAAGAACGTTTCTGATACAAGAATAAAAGAATTTTTATTTTTTAGACTACTTGTACTTGACTACTGAACACACTTGTGATACTTGTAGTAGGTACTTTGTGTACTGACACAAGTAATAAAAAATCACAAATAGTGTACCTACATTGACATGTTAAATTGCTACTTAGCTTATCAAAGCGATATCATATATGGGCATAATGATAAGAACAGAGGCATTCGCAGCCTACCAGATAAAACAAAAAAATGGGTACAAAATTTCCAGTACGAAACAAAATCTTCATTGTTAATCCCAGTTTAGACCTGCAGGGAAAATCGTGCAAGTGGAATTACATTGCGTGCGGGGCTCGATTGACCACTACAAACTTGGTTTTACAGTTTCGCAAAGTAATGCAACTTGCACGATTTTTCTTGCAAGTCTAAAACGAACTAAGAGTGTCAGTGACGTGGTGGCGTAATAACTCGGTTCTCACCGGGTTGCTTAAATTTTTTACCTGCCGTCAGGGATGAAAAAAAGCAAAAAACATGCAAAAAGGGCATGGCAAAAAGAAATAAAAAGTAATTAAAAACTCAAGATCCTAAAAGACCCTTAAAAAAAGTTAATAAAAACTAAAAAGGAAAAAGAAATTAAAACAACAATAAGTTTTGTACCTAATTTAGAACTCGATTAAGCGAAGAAGAAGTCTTCAACAGTTCAAAATCGTGACCAAATCAAAAATTAAGACTGCTAATTTAAGATACCTTGACAAAATTCTAAACTACAACACTTGTTTTTCCTTTTTAGTTTTTATTTCTTAAAGACAAAGACAGAATATACTTACTGGAGTTAGGAATTGAACCCGGGTCTTTGTCAACCCGGAACGCGTGCTGTAGCCGCAAACCACCTCCAAGCTTTATAATTTTACGGTGAAATCGGCTACAAATAATTCGCAAACCGTAAAAATAGTAACCGTCTAAACTCTAGAGCAGGGGTTACCAATGGCTCCGAAATGGATCCGGACCGATGACCTTAATTATACAGTAACTATTATCACTGAGTAGGTACGTAATTTAATCAAATGTATCCTGTGCTTTGTCTCTGATATCTCCAGGATTTAGCGATAATCGCTTACACCCAACTTACAAGTAACTACAAACTTCAGGCAACTAAAAGGCAAGAAATGGTAATTTTTTACATTGATGTGTAAAAAAAACCTTCATACTTACATTACATTTACTTACTAGAAACGGACCGCGATGGTAATTATATTTTAAAAAAAGGACCGCTAAGATACTAATTGGTGATCCCTGCTCTAGACAGGCTATTGGGAAATATTTTCGGAAAATGAAAGCTTGAAGGTGTTGGACTTCAGCGCGTGTCTCGGATTAATTCGAGTCCGATTCTCAACAAAAACTGTTTTTAGTTCATCTACTTACGGGTTTTTATTAAAAAGTGTTGTATCAACAGCGAAGTAGTTGAACGCGCAGCAGAGTTTGATCTGAGCAAACACTTGCTGAAAGAGCAAGTCACATCGGTACACTGTATTCTTCCACATGCAGCGCTGCACCAGCTCGCTGCACGACAATCCTGGGGACACCTGCGACAATCGGATGTGCTTCACACATGACTTCAGCAGTAGTTCCCAAATTTTTAGTTGCTCGAAACCCTTTTTAAATTTGTGTGAACACAGCGAGACTCAGCGTTCAATAATATTCTTCACTGTAGTAATTTTTGGATGATCCCTGAGGCAGTATATATGCACCATCGTAAAACTATTATCTACTTCTTGGCGTCACCAATAAGAGCCGATAGAGCGCAGTAATCACGCCCTGACCGACAATACTATGGATAGATTTACGGAGCCCTAAAAATGAGCCTATGGAGCACTGAAGTTCCGCGGAACTCACGTTGGGACGTTTCTTAAAGTGGGTTCTGTGGTTATGGTGCTTCCACATTGGCAGTCACAAATGTTATATAACGTTTTAGAACACGATAACATTGCCTAACACTTTATAACTTTTGTTACAACTTATTAGATATTTTAAACGCCATAAACCATAGAATAAATTAGAGGTTTTAAATTGTTGTACAATATTTAAAAGTTCTATAATATTTGATACAATTTGTTATACAATGTTATAAAATAAATGTTTTATAACGTTATACAACACTTTATACTTAACACCAGTGTGGGAGCACCATTGGGATTAAAATGGCTAGAGACCAGGGGTGGCCAACTTGATAAGACCTAAGATTTATTTATAATTTCACAAAACTTAAATATATCATTACAGATGTGCCCAAAGCGATAGACAAATCAAATAATATCACATTCCAGCATTACAATTAAGTTGTCAATATCGTACATAAAGAATAATTTAACATAAAATTCTAACTACTCGTAGGAGGATCAATGACATTAAAATAAAGTTATACAATAATAAAATTCAAAATTAATTAAAACACATTAAGACATTAACATACGAACACTTGTAAGCTATTGACAATAGTAAATAATATATTGGTAAAATCATAAAGTCGAACAACCGATAAAAATAGTAATATATTTAATAATTACGTGTAACACAATAAAAACATAGTTACCTTTGTGTGCCTTTGTGAAGTGATTCAAGGAGCACGTAAATATGCAAATTTTGCGCAACTTTATTGATAGTGCAGGTGGTAGGACCTTGTGCAAGGTACGCCCGTATTGCTACCACCATCTTGCTCGCTAATCCTGCCGTGAAGTAGCAATGCTTGCACTGTTGTATTTCGGAGTGGAAAGTAAGACAGCCGGTGAAATAACTGGCACTTGAGATATCCTAACTTAGGCCTGTAGGTTGGCAACGCATCTGCAATACCTCTGGTGTTGCAGATGTTTATGGGCGGTGGTGATCTTGTACCATCAGGAGACCCTCTTGCTCGTTTGCCATCCAGTCGAATAAAAAAAAAGTGTGAATAACCCTCGTCAGCGGCGCCTCCCGCAACAAGTTAGTGCGTGCGGCGGGCACCGCCAGCAGCGGTGGCTGGCGACGGCGCCACACGTACCGGTCCGGCGCGTACAGCGGCATGGCGCGCAGCACCCCGGTGTTGCACAACTCACCCCTCAGTAGCCTAACTACATACGAAGCGAGGGCCAGTTCCAGCCTCACTTCTCACTTGTTGTATCCCACCATTCCCAAGACGAAGAGCGTGGGATACAACTGATTAATCCAGGATACACTCCATATAATTTCAAGTAAAGGAGCCTAACATATTTATTTTGAATAAGTTCCAACATTAACTTATAATTAGCTTCATGTGGACTCCAGATAACGGCGTTACATTCGAGGTGACCCTTTACGAGAGCCTCATATACATAGCTCGCATTGCCTTCTTGCAGATACTTGATGTAATCACGGAAAGATAAATCGGCAGTTAGGCGGACCCCGAGATCCCGCACCCTCGTCACTCGCTGCATTGGTTTTCCACTAACCTTGTACTGATGATATACTGGGCTGCGCGCGCGGCTTAACGAAATCATAGTACTATTACTGGTACTAGTGGTACTTAGATTCGTTAAAGTACAGCCTTATTGTTCACACTCCAGCGCACAACTTTGTCGATGTCCTCCTGCAACTTGTGACAATCTGATATTTCCTCGATCACTCGGACCAGCTTTAAATCGTCGGCAAATAAAAGGCACGTAGAAACCATCACCACATCCGGAAGATCGTTGATCATTATGATTGGTTATTTGGAGTCTTTTTGTATTTTTTATTTCAATTCCAAATTTGTTACTTTTTTTTCTCGATGAGAGCGAAACATAGATGTCGCTAGTGCTGCTGCTTAAGTAGCGTAGTAGAAGAAAGCAACCTGAGATATGTGTGCATAGTAGAAATTCGTGTCTGTACTCCTGTCCAGTGGTAGTGTAGGGGTATGGCACGCAGCACGGAATGCTGAGGACCTGGGTTCGATTTCCAGCGCTGGTCTCTTTTTCTGTGCATCCATGTCTCAGTTTGTATTTTCGATATCTTTGATCATGATGAGAAGATCTACTATTTACTGACGAAACCCTGTGCGATCTACCAATTACATACTTCATAGTCGCGATCGACCGGATGGCCACCCCTGCTATAGACTGTGATGTGGTAAGTTTACATTGCTACAGTCAGTAGCAAGCAGTATGCACAGCCAATGAGGGTTTTGTCACAGAATAGAATAATAGTACAAGGTTTTGCTAACAGGCTAGTTGGCGCTAGTATCGTGAAATCCGTTTGTCGATTTTGACGTTTGTGGCACGTTTGTGATTGGTTGAATAACTAAATGAGCTAATCACAGCAAGACGGTGACGTCAAACGGACCTCTTAATACTACGCCAACCTAGCGATATTTCGCCTGCAAAGAAATCCTTATTCAAATGGACATGGACAAAATTTACAAAATAAGTATAGGTAGGTACAGTCAACAACTTTGATTCCTACGCCATCACAGAACCGTTTCGTAATGACATTTAACGTCATTCGATACACATTGCTTGCTTTAGACAAATAAAATTATTTACTTTGATAAGGTCCATGGTGGACCAGGAATCAAATTGGTCGACTGTGTAGTTAAATTTCACCTTGGTAAAAAAATCTTGCATGCTAATATGGTTTAGTTCCAGGACATCCTGTAATGTATGCAGCATTTCTTTGTGAGTTTCATTCGATCTGAAAGTGGAATGGAGAAGAGGCGCCCAGCGAATATATTCAAACACTTCATCAGCAGTCACCCTGGGAGGCAACGTCCTGAAAATTATCGTACCATCAAAAATTTAAGAAGCATATTCGTTTAAATTTTTCAATTTATTTCCATCCAACAGGAACTACAGGGGCGCCGCGTGCGCCAGGTCAACTTAACCACTTAATTTAAATATTTAATTTTATAGATCTGTAGGATAACTATAACACAGACTCAGCGTATTAACTTTTATAGACTTATCTCGTAGGAGTGCAAACAAAATCGAATGTAAACTACTGTGTTAAAAATGTAGTTGTGTTAAATACTTGTGATGTAGATATCTATCATAGAATAACATTGTAAATTTGTTTAAAAATTATTTCTCGTTGAGTTTTTTACATTAATTAGTGCTTGTTATAGCCTAAATTGAATAAAAATATTTTTACTGAAAAGCAAATAGGGAGCCAATTGGGTTTCTTCGGCAATACGAAAATAAAATAAAAATGTTTATGGTTTTACACAAATGCAATAATTCCAATAAAAAGTATTTGTATTGAATTGCTTTCTAACATAAAACCCTAATTTAGATAAAAAGTATTGGAACGCGTTATCCTAATCCGTTAACACTTAAACACAGTAACTTGTTAACCGATCGCGATGAAATTTGATACGAAGATACCTAGTCTGTGATCCCAAAAAGGACCTAGGATAGTTTTATCCCAGAAAATTGTATACCTAGTTCCCGCAAGCGCTAGTAATTAATTATTTGCGGAAGAAGTCCCGGGCATCGCTACTTTACTTATATTTTTGTATTCTTATTCGAGCGTTATTCCCTATGATTTTCGTGGGCACATTTTTGTTCACATAGAAGATCCTACAGGACGTCTAAAAAATAGACGAAAATGTCATCAAATTCTACAGCCCATTCATAACAACATGTGACCATGAAAATGAGGTGGTGGAAACGCTCTAATTGGCCCGTTTTTGTTGCGATGAAATTTAAGTGGCCCTTATTTTACAAGCTATTATTTAACTTGCAATGTATAATGTTTAATGTATGTATCTATGTATGTGCAGGTCACATCTTGCAAGTTGAATTTGACCCACTTCCAGAAGTCGGATTGACGTGAATTTTGGCATACTTATGTAAATCTGGTGACAATACAATAATCTGGCAGTGACATTCTGGTGGTCCAGCCAGGATCGTCTGTGCAGGATGGAACTCCTCATACGTAAATGGCATAGACTTGAAATTTGGTACGTAAATGTAGTATCACAAAAAGTGCAGTCAGCAAAAAAGGCTTGTATTAAAAATGAAAATTTTAACAAAAAACTTTTACTTTTTAGACCAGCTTTTTTCATTTATTGAGGGAACAGAAAATTATAATCAGGACTATGCAGGACATGCGTACTAAATAGTTAGTGTGTAATATAGCATAGCATAGTATGTAGGCATTTAATAGTAGGTATGTAGCGATACTAACACATTATTAGAAAATTCTCGTGCTGCTTTCCGTGAAATGACATTTAAATCACAAATGGTGACGGCTGGAAATGGAACGTCCCAAATGGCGCCGTGAGTGCTCTCGATCACCTAGAATGCAGATGTACGTACTTTCAGTGCTCGTCGACGAGACGATGACAAGCAGGCACTTTATTCCCATTTAAAGCCCGCGCCCACGGCGACTTATTGTAGCGATGCTGTCGCTAGTTTGTTCGCATCTAGATACAGTCGCGATACCTACCCTCGCCCACATAACCTCGATTCAGTCGCGATGCAAACGCGTTACTGTTGCGCTTCAGCTTCACCTTCCCTCCCTTCTCACCCTCCCTCCGTTCTCTCCACGATGTCGTCGGATACGGTCGCGCGTTTGCATCGATACTGAGGGGCTACTACGAAACACGAAAATCGAAGTTCGTATCGCACTGTTCCTTTCACTTTCGTATTAAATGACATAAGCGTCAGCGGGACAGCAACCTGGCAACCTACGAAGTTCGAGTTTTGCACTTCGTGGTTAGTAGCGCGTTGACATCGTTTCTGTAACGCGTTGCAAATGCGACTAAACCGCGACAGCATACGAGCACATAAGTTGCGCGCGACAGTATCGCTACAAAAAGTCGCCGCGGGCGAGGGCCATTAACAGCAAATCGCTGGCATATAAACCGATGCTTACATTTACCTATACTCTATTTGTTCTAAGATGTTTCAAATGACACATGATGATTATTTAACTTTGTGTGACGGTAACTATTTTTTTTATTTTCTTCAACAGAAATATAGGTAATGCTTGAAAAAATTAAATCGCATTAAAACTGCTGATTGTCCGAATATTTGAACTCAAACTTGCTAACAAATTGTTATATTAACTTAATTTCACTAATGATCGCCCTTACAATGTTGTTTCAATATGACGCTAGAGGTGAGGGTTATCGGTAAAATAAACGAACTTATTATTAATTTGCAAGATTGTTCGTCAGAGTCGGAAAGTGACACTCTAAGTGTTGAATAATTATATTTTAAAATTCAAATAAGACTTTCAGTTCGATAGCTTAGCGTTTAAACGAACAAATACCTAATGCTATTGCCACTTTTAGCACTAGGTACATGCAAAAGTATCGATAGTTTGCGTAACAGTAGGAATTACTCTATAGTTTGCGCATTTAATTTAGTTCTTAAGAAAAATATGTTTTCTCAGTAAGTAAGTGATTGTAAATCTTATGAGAAATTAATAATCTTAAGCCTTAGTTCCGTCAGTTTGGCATCTGTCATTTGAATCATGTTAGAACAAATAGAATATACCACCGAACCATTTCTTTTTTGACTCACCGTAGAACGTTCTCATTGTTACTTTCGTAATGGATTCATTAGTCAACCAATGCGATAGGTCTATGAACTTTTCCTAGAAAAGTGGACTGTAGGTGACCCACTCACAGAGCAATATCTGTCTGTGGACCCACTTTTCAGTTGGTTTAATAGTGTATCATACATATTATTATATGAAAGGAAGGAAGGTTTCCTGGCTCTCAAACCAATATATACCAACACTAGATTTTTCGACTACCTTCGACTCTTAGTACCATATTGCCGGCTTTCTTTTTTTAACATTTATTACGGACTCAAAAGGCAATTCAATAATTGAGAATATTAACTGACTCCTTACCTGGTACAGTCGAGGTCAAAGATATGCTTCGCATTTTAGAAGAAGGCACAAGAACAGTGGCAAAAGTGCTAAAATGAAGTGATATCTTAATAAAATTTAAAGATTCGGTGGGACTTCGACCACTTTTACTATGGTTTAAACCGTCGTGTTCCGTGTGTTAAAAAATGTAAGGATGATGTCCATGAACTTAATCCAATCACAATTCTGCGGCTATCACACCACGTACGTGGTGATCGTGATTGAGACTTTTAGTTGACTAGGTATTATTTTAGTCGATTTTCGTAACACTAAGGATACGGCTGTTGAAACGCTTTGGAGCCACACTCATCATTGACGCAACTGTATCTAAGTACTTAACGTAAACTACCATTCTATACCTACAGAGAAAAAAATAGTACATTGTGCATTAAGGAGCGTAAGAAGGGATTACTAACGAGAGTCTATTAGAAGTCTTTTAATGACCCGAGTTTGTTATCCCCTTACGGCCCGTGATACACACAATGATTTTCATCACATTGCGAGGAAAAAGATGCAAAAAATAAAATGATTGTGTGTCCAACACTTCACAGCTCAATAAAAGCAAGACACTAAGAAAACAACTGAATAAAATATACCCGCCATCATCATCAAATTTTGTATCGTACCGTCCCTCTCACTCTCGTATAAAATAATATTAGCGTCTCAGGAAAACGATATGAACTTCGATTTTCGAATTTCGTGGTAGCTCCCCTGATTGTCGCTTTTTTCGAGTCGTTTACCAGAGATAATACTAAGAACCGTGTTAAGTTTAGAATTCGAAAGGCGGTACGGCGGTTACGGCCAGATTATTCCAAAATGCTAAAAAATATTTACTAAAATTATTGCAAGACAATTTTATATAAATTTAAAACACAAAAATAACGAAGTTTCATGAAGATTGGCAAATTTTTGTGGTGTAAAATTAGGTTATATCTAAGTTTTAAAGATGTAAATAAAACGTTGGCTGACTTGAAACCTCTTTAGTCTGAAATAACCACGAAATGACGTACTTACTACTAACTTTTTAAAACTAAACTCATAACATAATATGGGGAGGAAAACTATACGTAAATCCACAATTCCCTCGGGGATAATTGAGGCCATTGTCTTTTAGTATACAGGCGTGGAATAACGTCATTGACGAACAAGTGTGACGAAAAGAAAATTAATGGCTGTCATTGCCATATTGTTAAAGTTTACCGTGACTATAGGATTCCTGGCGTACCACTTGTAAGCGGTGACGACGAAGTAGACCGCGATGCCGATACTAATCACCACAGCCAGCGCCCAGCAGCTTCTGTAAACAATAGCAGCCTTATTCATAAAAAATCCTTAATTGAGGTTTGATCGGTCTGTTACTTAGCAGACTGATTAAGCTTGTTAGACCGTTGTCAAGAAGTATGATTCATAAACACTTGCTAGCAGTCTGCTAGTTGTTGAGCTGCTGATAGACGGATTAGACGCGTTATGTTGGCCACCTTGACAAATCAAAGACAAAAAATGGCCTAATCGATAATTAAAAAAAATGACAGCAGTGACAGCAAATTAGCAGAAAAAAAAATAAAAAGCGAGATGTTTGTTTTCCCGCCATTTCCGATTCGCATGTTTATGTTGTGCAAAAAACCATAATTATGTTAATCACCCTAATTTTTTTTCATATTTATTGTTAATTTATTGTTGCTAATTTAGAGGATTTTTAAATACAAATTCCTGAAAATAATTTTTCCAGTTTTTTTTTTAAATCTGCGTAGCCCTGCCTTCACTATAAATATCTTCGGTATGGTTTTTTGCTCTTGTCAAAGTCAGCTGTTCAAACTTGTGGCGGCCATTTTGTGACTTAGCAGGGAGATAAAGGAGGGTCTACGGTCCTCTAACTTTAGCAGAGCCTTGATCGACTGAATAGCGCTAACAGATGTTTATGAATCATGTTTTTTAGCATCGGGGCTTCAAGGAGCCTTCAAGGAGGCTCTAACTTTTTATGAATAAGGCTGTAGTTATTTATGCAACTGTATCGTAATAGGGGTCCTTAAAACACGCGTGTGGTTTCATAAAACGAGGGTTTCATAATAGGGTCACATGAGTGTTTTAAGGCATAATTACGTACAGTTGCATACAATATTTTATCTACATCCAAATATTAAATCCTTTATCATGTGTTCAAGAACCACTGAGAATGGCCTGCATTAACGAGAACTAGGTAGATGTCTGCCCAACGAGCACGAGCTGCGCCCGCTGCGCGAGCGTCGACCTGCTGCTGCTTGTGCGCGCGTCGCGGCGCGCCCCCGTGCTGTAATGATGTATGAAATCTCATTACGATATGGATATCTGTATCGTAATGACCATTACGATACAGCCCTGTTCATAATAGAATCCAATGTCGTAATGCTGTTTTTGAACGCATAATGGAGGATTTACTATATGGGTGTGGATAAATAATCTTAAATAACCTCATCCTGATTTATAGCAGATTAAAAGGCGTATTATCTACGCACTCAAAATCATTTTACTTTCACCACTTCTTTCCTGCAAACGGTGTAGGCGATAGAAAGAGCGGTGCCCGCGCGCTAGGCAATGAAGCTTCAGGGCTTCGACTCGATTCTTGCCAAGTAACTAATGACCTACCTACAAAGTATGTATGTTAGTAGGTACGTGTGTTACCGGCAGCGAGGCTTTTTTTAAGGGAGGTTAATGTAACGTATTTCTGTAACTTAATAATGACACATTAATTTAATTAATAAACTAAGATATCAGTAAACACACCTCTCAGTAGTATTAATATCCTCCATGACAATATACTTATACCCGTGCAAATCCGTTCTATTGCAGAACTCTGTAAATTTGTTAGCAAAAAACCCTTTCTTGGTCGGTTTGTCAATCCAGTGGTTATCATTCGATGTGTTTTTCTCAGCTTTGATTTCCGATGAACTTTCGAGGCGATAGAGAACCATGATCAGGGAAATAATTAATAGTATTAAATGTAGTGACGTCTGGTGCGAGCTCTGAGCGACGAATGGTCGTTTGGTCGTTATTTGCTCGCAACTGCCGCGCACGAATAGGTAATTATAACCTTAGATGTCTAAATTAGATAGGCACGGATCAAATATATGTCGTCGTTAAAGTCCTGAATTATAAATCTATTCCTAATGACTGAGTTGGTACCAAAGTTGAACAGTAAGGGCTAACGCACACATACAACTTTTGCGTCGACAATACTCTGTTTAGTCCATGCAAAAGAGATCAATGCACTAGCACCAAAAGTCACCAACATGCTATAGGTACGCCGGTCAGCTGTAGAGAAAAAGTATCCCCTAATTGTCATACAAGATGATAGATATTCCTCTTAAAACAGCGGGAGGAATTTTGATGAAAATTGGTAAGCAGAGAGATAGATCTATGGAATAACGAATTGCCTATTTTTATCCCGTTTTTCCAACTGAATTGGGAAATACAAAAGCTAAACTTAAAGAAGACATGGTACGATGTAATTTTGAACATAAAACTACCGTGAGACTCACTCATATTCAGTGAAATAACCACTGACATTTCAGCTAATTCGAGCGTTTTAGTGTGTTCCCAGAGGAGGTGCTATAGGAATCAGCCTGAAACATGTCGAGCTAAAGTCGATTTAAGACGTGAGTTATCCGGGTTTATTTCACTAACTACGACGTAATTATTAAAAATTCCCGTGGAAATACAGTAAAATGGCGAAATTTCAATTCAACAAAAATAATAAATTAAAAGATGCTACTTAATAAATAAAACACATTTTATTTTGGCCCTGAAACCAGATTCATTTTTAATTTACTCCAAAATTAGATTATTATCTGCTGCAAAACAAATAAATAGTACCTAAGTCAATCGATTTGGCAAACTAAATAAGTGATGTCATTGCTGCATATGAGGGTTTTCTTTCACAGAGGCGAAATATCGCTAGATGGCGTTAGTATCGTTAGGTCCGTTTGACGTTTGACGTTTGCTTGCGATTGGCTCATTTAGTTATTTAACCAATCACGAGCATTCGCCTCTGTGAAAACCCTCCGCGAAATCGCGGTCAAAGACTAGTTGGCTACATAAAGCGATATCGAAAGTGAAATCTGAGCACACGAATGCCAAATGATCCTGACAGTTCATTCATCACGTTCAACTTGCATTTACCTAATTGGGTCAGGCGCGATCAAAGTCGATTAATTCGTACCTACTGGTGCACGCTATCGAATACTTTCACTTGTATTTTAATACCTATCACGGAATGTATAGATTATTGTATCTGCTAAACTAATCAAATACATAGGTACTTAGTTAATGGTCTACCTACATATGTAAATTTAGCCCGATTTAGATAGGTAGGTACTCACATAAATCATTTTTTATAACAAAAGCAAATACTTAAGTATCTACCTAATACATAAGCAGGTACCCTCATACGTGCAAGAATGGTCGTCTAAAGTAATACGATAGAAATAGAATAGAATAAATTATTTTATGGAGAAAACATAGCGAAATCACATGAAATCCAGTGCGGTTAGAAAATTATGGCAAATTATGTACATGAGCTATTGAATTATCGAGTCGAACATTATTTGTCCTTAACTCCGGGTCGACAATTACAGGATCGTACCTTAAGCACACTGAAATTGACGTTTCACGCCATCTACCTTCTATCAGCAACAACATTAATCACCACGCCAAGCTATTATACCTACAGTACTAGCCAGAACCCTACTCCACTGTACCTTTAGCCTTGCACCTGCCTCACATTTTAGTCCAGATTCCATCAACAAGCTCATAGGAATCTAGTTCAAAATTTATCTATAAGATGGCGTTTTGATGGCAAAGTTTCACAACCGGTAATTATTGCAATAGGAACGTATTTTGAAGCATTACTTGAAATTACATCCAACTACATTATTCGTTAGGTAAAATAAAAACTAATATTTTCTTGTCAACATTTATAATTCGAGATTTAATGACGTAACACTTACGAGTATACACGTAATACTAACACAACTATACCTATTGCCATCCACGAAGAAGCGTGATTTTGTCAAAATTAGACATTAATGACATTGTAATAAGAACCATGGCACGCGTCATCGTGAATGACTCTACCTATACCTATATGTTTAGGTACAGTGTACTTAAAAATACTTACATAGTTATTTACTACAATATCCCTTAGAAACTTCGACACATCTCATTCAGAATATTTCCGTTGATAAAATCCTTTCCTTTGCAATGTCACAATGTGACAAAGTTCTTAATGAACGTGGGTGACGTTTGCCGTAGTGCGCATTACTTTATTTTATTATTAAAAGATTTTATTAACTTTATAGTACCTATTAACAATAATTATAATTAATAATTGGTACTCAAAATAGGTACAAACTAAGAACCATGAAGAAAGGACAAAAAAGCGACATTCACAGCAGGATGTAAAAAGTCGGGTCTTGGATGTTTAATATGTATTTAAGCTTCGTTGATCGTAGTATTTAAGTATGTATTTATCTATGTAAGTATGTTTATCCGTTGCCTAGTATCCATAGTACAAGCTTTGCGGTGTCAAGTGTCCCATGATGACGAGTATAATGTAAAAAGTGGAATTCGGCAAATCATTTACAGCTTTAGTTCCGTTTTTTTCCATGTCCATTAAGATCTTTGTCTCACTGTAACCTTACCAAACCTTACCGAATAATACTTAAGTCAAGTAATTGTCAGATTAATTTGATTATTATTCACATTGCAATTACAAATTGATATTAAATTTGATAGGTACTCTTAATGGCACTAGGTACCTACCACATGACATAAAATGAAAAAAATAAATGTTAATCTAATACCTAGATATACCTACCTTCCAACAAGCAATTCTTGTATATAGAATTTCGGAAACAGCTCCAACGATTTCGATGAAATTTGTATGTAGGGGTTTTCGGGGATGACAAATCGATCTAGCTTGGTTTTATTTCTGGGAAAACGCTTATTATGTTATGCTTTCCTAGCCTAGTGTTTTATCGAGTCTACGAGTATGTAATAGTAAGTAGGTAGGTACTTACCGAGGTATCACGTTTCGTTCTACTGAAATGATTGATTTTAATTTACGACTATTTTCATTAGACCCTTGTTTCGTTAATTTGTTGCATCGCTGTTCCTGGAACGCAATGTTGTGGCGACCAGGCGTTGTAAGTGCGTCTACTGTTAGGTTTAATAAATTAAGTAGAAAGCACTTCAGTTCAGTGTATTATACTCTTTTAGTTATTGTCTAGACTAAACATGCCAACACTTATTAAATACATCCGCTTTGTTTTAGTTCAAGGCATGACTCCTTCACCTAGGTACCTACTTATTTATAATAAAAAATAATCTAAGCCAGACGAAACGGATGCTCGTCAAAAGTTGTAATTAAAATATTGTATTTTATCCATACTAATATTATAAATGCGAAAGTGTGTGGGTGTTTGTATGTTTGTCCGTCTTTCACGTCAAAACGAGGCGACGGATCGACGTGATTTTTGGCATAGAGATAGTTTATGGGCCCGAGAGTGATATAGGCTACTTCTTATCCCGGAAAAATGCACAGTTCCACAACAATAGCGCGCGTTAACCGGATTCCACGCGGGCGAAGCCGCGGGCAAAAGCTAGCAATAGGTATATATATATTTTACTCGCGGCTTTACACGCGTAGGTAAACCATTAGTTTTATATAAATACAATAATTATATTATATATTATTACACGTCATTCCGGGAATTAAATTCCGGGATTTCGAATTAGGGACAATGAATATACTAGCTTCTGTTTCTTAGTTACATCCCGTGAAAATATCGGCTACTTATGTGTTATCATTATTATCGAGTTTTAGCTCGAGCAAAGCTTGGTCGCCCATGGTACTATTTATTTTATTATATATACTCGTACCTACATATGTCATTCATGTAGATTATTTATTAAATAAACGATTTGATATAATCTGTTCGATAAAAAAAATGTGAAGTTGTGTCTAAAATCCTGCAGTCCTAAAGTATTTATTCTCGCGAGTGAGGTGTCTACAATTCATAACACAAATAAATCATACTCATACACAAAATATAGACAATTAATGATATTGTATTTTTTTATTATCAACATCATCAGCGTCCTTCCTATTATGTATATGTCCCACTGCTGGGCACAGGCCTCCTCTCAGAATGAGAAGGCTTTTATCATAAACTAGCGTTTACCCGCGGCTTCGCACGCGTAAATCATTAGATACAGCAGTTGAATTTAAATTCCTGGATTTTATTAGAATCTCGTGGGAATTCCCTAAAATTACATCGTGGTTTTAATTGACCATAAATTAAAATACTCATGCCAAATTTCATGACTCTAAGCGCAGCTGTTATTAGTTCAAGATTTTATCCCTATCCCGTGGGAACATCAGGATAAAAGTAGCCTATGTGTTATTCCAGACGTCCAGCTACCCACATACCAAATTTCATGACTCTAAGCCCAGTGGTTGTTATTTAGATATTTTATCCCTATCTCATGGGAATATCGGGATAAAAAGTATCCGGGGTTTGAGTGCTTTTAATATTTATAAATCATTGTCGTCCAAATTGATTACGGCTTCGGGTGACCAGAGGGCTGGCTTTTTCTTAGCACAAAGATTAAGCATTGCCATACAGCGTGGTAATGCTGCCAGCCTTCTGGGCACCTTAGGTACCACCTGGCAGTGATTTTGGGCAACTTTTTTATTTATAATTTTAGTGTGTATGTAGTTTTAGTTACCTTTATTTTGTTTTATATTATACTGGCATTGTGAAGTTTTAATTTATAATAATAATTATAATAAATATTAATACACAAGTGAAAAAAGTATCCTATGTTTTAATCCAGGTTATAAACTAACTTTTTGCCAAATTTCATCTAAATCCGTCCAGCCGTCTCAGCGTGAAGAAGTAACAAACATACTCACTCACAAACTTTCACATTTATAATATTAGTAGGATTTTCTAGCTTTCTGTACAAAGGGCACTGTCGTGACATCGTTACGTCTGCTTCATTTACAGGCAACAGACAGTATGTCTGAAGAGTGGCGCTACTTAAAGCCATTGACGCTTGCATTGTCTTACCTAAGTTTATCTAGTAACTACACGGTTTTCACATTTGCATTAAAATCTCATATGTATATTATTTAGCCCACTCGGCAGTCTCGTAGCCTAGTTCTGTAACTCGACTTTAAGAAGTCGTATTATTTAACTAGTGTATAAAATAAAAAAGTTACCGAGACGCATTATTACACACAAACAAAAAGCACCATGTATGTATATGTATAATATTCATCGTTAAAACTAAAGCGGCACAATAAGTCCCATAAACAACATATATTTAATACATTTCTACGTTTACTAATGCTTATCAAATTTTTTTTTTTAAAACAGTATAAATTATCTGCGGATTCAATGCGTAGGCCGACGCCGCATTATAATATCAATAGAATAAAGTGATAAAATTTAAATCTAACAAATTAATTATAGCAATGAGGTTTTATAAGGAAATAATAAAGATGTTAGTAGTCGTCACAGGAGACCGAAGAGCTGGCAGCTTCCTAGGACAAAGAGTAAGAGAGGGAACGCTGCCAGGATCTTCGGAACATTGCCTAAGGGGACTCCGTTAAATAATTTGTTTTAGTTTTTTAAGTTGAGGATAGTAACATAATATTGATAGACAGGTATAGGTAATTTAATTGTTACTAATAAATACCTACCTAGTCATTTAAGAGCCCGTTCCCACTTGTCGGGTTTCGGTTCCGTTTCGTGTCATTGTCAGTGTCGGATGTCGGTCATTTCAATACAAAATTGGTGTCGGACGAGTGGAAACCAGCTATGTATATATATATATATGTCTATATTAATTCAGTGTTTCTGTACGTGTATCTATTTTATCAGCTTATAAACCATTTTTATTCTTATTCTATATGCGAACGATCAGATTATGAAACCCGGAAGCTAAATGCAACAAACGAGTCAGTGCGTGCCAGCCACTCTTACTTTTAACATGAAAGTACTTACAACTCTGTTACCGTCCATTGTAACAGATTTTTCAAAACAACTGGAAATGGTGATGATTTATTATAATCTGCGGTTAATCGCTGATTATAATCAAAATATGCAAATAACGATATATAGTAATGTTATTACCAAAAAACTGTAAATATAAGCAGGAACAAGTTTACTTCCACATAATTTGAAAACGACCCAAATAATAATTTGACGCCGCATTTGGATGCAAAAAAAAACCTCCAAGTTTCAATAGTTTGGTAGAATATTTGTCAAGTTCACGTCTTTCACAAAATGTGGCCACTCTTGTAATATCTCGAACAGCTTTTCTCCGGGACTCTCCGTAGACGTTAGTTGCCGATGAGCAAACAATTTATAATCTTTGGCAATTTTACCGAGTGCCACTCCTCGTTTTATGAGTTTTTTGCATGCGTCCAGTTGCTTTTGCGTTGGCGCTTCTTTAGTAAACGTACCTATGAATGCTATACCTATACTATATTTATTATAACCGAGGGTGTGAGCGCCCATGTAGTCCCACCCACGGCCGTAGTACGCTGACCCTTCTCCTCCGACTAAGTAATTGTATCCAATATCGTACCAGCCGCGAGATTCGACGTGAAATGATTGGACCAGACGCACATTGTACACACAGCTACTCTGAAATAACAAAATAAAGAAATTATTAACACAACTTCGCACTTTTCTGTACATCATATTTTAGAGTGGTTAGAATAGATCCTCATTTTTGCACTTGACTGTACCACAATACAATTTTACCAATCGATCCATCGATCAACAATGCTGAAATAAACACGTCTGTTACGAGGCCCCTTTTATCTGTGGTTAAAGCAGCCGTAGATATTTTCTCAACATCTTAAGTGTCCACAGATCTATTCACTCACGAAGGCGCGCCCCTCCACAGCTAATTATCAATGTGCACGTGTAAACTTCGTACTTACACGTTGCCTTAGTCTCAGTGTGCGTAACTGACGGTAAGCTTACGACTGAGGACACGTTCGAGCTACGCACATATCTAGACTTGTCGTACGGATACGTTTAAAACTACAATTATAAAATGTGGAGGGGCGCGCCTTCGTGAGTGAACAGATCTGTACCCTATTATGGATTAAAGTTACAAACTTGACTTTTCGTTAGGGGAGACCGGTTATGTATGGTTGACTCAGAGGTTGGTTGTCACAGCAGTTGTAATAAAGAACTATATGAACAGACGAATAAGTATATCTACTGGAGTCAAAGGATGTGAAAACCCTCCCTCTTCTTATTCATTCGTTTAATTGTTTACTACAACCGCTGTGACAAATATACCCGGACTCCCCTTCGACGTAGACGGACGTACGGACGGACGGATAGAGAGCGTAGTTTTAGTTATGTAAGTACACTAACTGATAACGTTAGCATACTTTTGGGTACTGAAACATAAGAATTTAAATTTTGATACTGAGATTACAAGTACCTGACTATAACAAAACGCAGTGGCAGTATGGCTTATGATCACCCATGGAGCTGGTAGCCTCAATTTGTCCAAAGGCCCTGTTTCAGGCTGAGCCAACCACTCCATCCTCGATACAATCCTCAAGTGATCAGGCGCTATTAGCAATTCGCCTTGTTCACCTGCTAGTGATTACAAATATTATTAAAACAAGATAGCCAATAGACATAGAAATTAGTTTTCATAAACGAGTAGTAGTATTTAATTACTTATATAATTCAGTCGAGGTTAAATACGTGATTACACTTTAGTACTTTGTCGCTGTCACTTCATGTTTGAAATTTTGTATAAAATTGACAGAAAACTTACAGTGACAAAGTACTTACCTAAGTAAAAAGATAATTTTGACCTCAACTGTACAAATAATTTCTAGATTCAAATATTTGAAAACCGTAGATAATTCAGAAATCATCTTCATGAAAAGCGTCATTTACCTAATTTTTTTGGAGGCTCTTTCACAGTTACGATACAATTTGCCGTTTGATTAATAAACAAAAATGAGAATTTAAAGTTCATCGTTAGTATACAATACGAGGCCCACGCAGTAATGAATGGTGTCACAACAATTACAACCATCGTCATTTTGGATGAATATTCATGCGATGATCCCGTCACCCGTTCGCCTGAAATAAAGTTAAGAGTCACCAACAAGCCTGATAACAACCCACTCCATAGATAATTAGGGTACACAGTTAGTTAGGGGCTTACCATTTCATTTTAAAATTCAACTTTAAAAATGGGATTCCCAATCTATATTTAGGTGGTTTCCACGGCTTAAAGGGAATCCCCGTTTCAAGGTTTCATGATATCGTGAAAAGCAGGGGTTTAAACATTAAAAGTAATTTCACAAATAAAACTTTTTAAAACCCTGCCTTGAAAAAAATATTTCTAGTGCGATCATAATATAGTGTCATGACGAAATTGTGATGGTTTTACTATACAGTGCAATGAAAATAAACAAAGAAATATATTATTTTGAACAGCACAATGCGTGCATACGTAGATGATTAGCATAATATATGAATTACTAATATTACAAATGCTAAAGTAACTCTGTATGTCTGTCTGTTACCTCTTCACGCTTATACAGCTGAACCAATTAAGTTGAAATTTGGTATGGACTTAGTATGAGACTTAGAAGGATACAGGATAGTTTTTGTGTCGGAAAATTGCATAGCTCTCGCTGGATAACGGTTGGTGCAACGGTGGATCTCGGTAGCAATAGCAACCAGTTACAAAATAAATCACAAAAGCTGTTGCACCGTAGCAAACTACATACATATACTTATATTATGACGACCCGATGGCCTAGTTGTTAGAGAACCTGACTACGAAGCTTGAGGTGCCGGGTTCGATTCCCGTGTCGGGGAGATATTTGTATGAAAAGTACGAATGTTTGTTCTCGGGCCTTGGGTGTTTAATATGTATTGAAGTATGTATCTATATCTATATAATTATATTTATCCGTTGCTTAGTACCCATAACACAAGCTTTGCTAAGCTTACTTTGGGACTAGGTCAATTGGTGTGAATTGTCCCGTAATATTTATTATTTGTTATTATTATTATCAATGCGAAAGTTTGTGTGTGTGTGTGTGTGTGTGTGTGTGTGTGTGTGTGTGTGTGTGTGTGTGTGTGTTTGTGCGCACGAGTATTTGTTACGGCTACTTTTACCTGAATAATACCAGGAAAACGGGTTTCGCATATAAAATGAAAAAATTCAAACTGCCAAGCTACAGACACCATTTTGCATTGATGCTTTTTATTACATGTAAATGAAGATGAAAGTATGTTTTTGGAAATTCCCATGAGAATTTAGTTAAATCCCGTAATTCGAATTCAACTGCTGAGTCTACCTAAGATCACGCGAGCGAAGAAGCGGGCGATCGCTAGTATTAAATATAGTGCGTGCGAGTTGTAATTGTAATTATAACAATAACAGCAAGCTTCATGAATCATTTTGCTTGTATCAGGCATGTACCTACCTATTTATAGAAAAAATATTTACGATGAAACTGAAAAAAATTGCATTTCAGCAAGAATATGAAGAAACGTTTTTAGGGTTTCGTACCCAAAGGGTGCCAACGGAACCCTAATACTGAGACTCCGCTGTTTGTCTGTCTGTCTGTCCGTCTGTCACAGGGCTCTATCTCTTGAGCCGTAATAGCTAGGCACTTGAAATTTTTACAGATTATGTATTACAGTGGCCGCAACAACAACAAATACTAAAAATAAAGTAAAGTAAATAATAAAATAAAGTTACAAATTAAAGGGAGTCGTCATACAAGAAACGTGTTTCATTCAGCGGTTTTTGATTGCTAGGCTGCCAATATGACGGCCGTCAGTTGCTAGGGGCAACGCCCGTGACCCTACGTTGTTTAATGTTTAACTACTTATTAATTTGCGATTTTATTAGTGCTATTTTATAAAACCTTCGATAATTATAATAATTGTCTCTAAGACCGTGGTTTATTTTGTTGTGCAGTATTAAGATTAAATAACAATTTATGATCCACAAACCTCCGACACACACTACACACACTTCACAAAAGTCAACTTCAATAAAGCACTCACAGCCGCTGTATTTAATGTTTTTTACACTAAAAAATGTCTGTTATAATTCATACTTATATTTATTTACAAGGTCAAAATTTAAAATCAGGTTAAGATTTATTCACTAATTCATAATGCAATGCAAGAGTAAAAGCGCTATTCAGTCTCCGACAGGGCGACAGCCAAAGAGGATGAGAATTTAAAATTGATCTTTATTCAAAATACTTGCACCTAGTGCTTACATTTTGGTGATATGTTTTTATTAACTTGTATTATAATGTAACTAATTATGTTTGTTCAGGTGGAATTAAATAAAATATTAAAATATTAAATAAGTATTTCAACTTCAATTTGAAGTGGATATCTTCAACCGATTGAGCTGAAATTTTATTATGAGACAATCAAAGAATAAGATGATAATATAATACAAGCAAAATAGTCTGGTTTACATCAAAATATCAACTGCCATGTTAGAGTTCAGTGAAAATATTGAATGTTTATTTATGGTGTAGAAAATGATGATGGTTTTTTTTTAAGTTACATAAGGGGTTGTTTCACCCATTGATTAATTTTATTTGACGGATAAATGTGATGCCATATCCATCTATTCAAACAAAGCAAACAGAGATGGCATGACATTTATCCGTCAGATAAATTTAATCAATGGATGGTGAAACAGGGGTTAAAGTCTTACTACTAATGGTCTGAAGTTAACATTTTCATCAGGCACCATAGACAGTCAAAGAAGCGGGCATTGGGTATGTCTCTGGATGCAACACCTCCAAAAGTTAGTGTGCTTTGTTGGTTTTAAGGTATTTCATCCTTCATTAAAACTATCTCATATTTTGCAATAATTAATATAAGTATGTATGCCACAAACATTGTATTTACAGTACCACATGGTCGCTTTTACTGAATTAAATGTATAAGACAGTAGATTAATAGTTGGCTTAACCTCTTATATGTTTAGGCGCTTATCAGTGCCAAATTTAAGGCTAACTTTTTGTATTTTTTTTAATCAGGAGAATTTGTTTTTATTAAAACAGATGAGACTGGAATTCAGTACTTTTTTTAGTTCTTGCATATGAGGGGTTAATGAAAAGTTAGTGACACTGATTAAAAAAACTGTTAAAACCACATATACCCATAGCTATAGCCCACAGTTAACAATAATAATTCTTAGATAAATGCATACTTGCTGCGTCATCTTCATTCCCATCAGGCATCTTTTGTAACCCAAATATGATACCACAAGTACTGGCAACCACAAATAGAATTGCTGAAATAGTTATCTTCTGCCATGTTTTTATACTAAAACCATCAGAACCTACAACATAAAGAACAAGTTATGTGTGCACAGCACACACAGGAAAATATAACATTTAACACCTTTTACATAACAAAAAAAATTAACTACTAACCAGTATCAAAGGTTCCTTCTTTGTACAATGGCGGTTTTGAAATTTCATCATCTGTCTTATTATAAGAGGCATTCTCAATGCCAGATTTACTCTGAATTATTTGTTTGATGGTAACAGGGCCTTGAAAATATGTGTTATTTCCGAAATGTACATTCTCAGAGTTACTGACAGAGACAGTGCCAAAAACCGGCGGCGAGGCCGCGGGCTTTGCGAATGTTGATATCGTGTTTGCACCCGCGGAGCCCGCATCATCGCTGTCGCATGTTTCTTCCACAATTTCCAAATCACCAAACTCTCCCACGACACTGATATCAAGGTTCTTGTTCTTGTCGCAAAAGTTGACAGAGTCCTTGTTTATGGCCATCTTGCCATATAATTATATAAAACTATTGGACCATAAAATTAAAACTCATTAGAATAATTGGAGTTAGTTACAACACTTACATGATTCGTTGAGCGTAAAATGTACATATTTGTAGATGATAAATTACTCATTTTGATCGAGATTAAACATATAATCAAAGCATTAAATTTTGTTTTAGAAAGTTCGATTCAAAGTTGAGTAAGTATTAGATAGGTAAATACTAAAATAAACAACTGATTAGTTTTGTTCGTGACTAGGCCTAAAACTAAAACACAGGTAATATGCCTTAATGGAAAAAATGACAACACACACAACTCACAAATCACCGTATCATGCTTTTGCTAATAAGTAAATTTGTAAAATAATATTGCTTTTTTCCCTATGGTACGTGATAAATAAGAGCCAAACAAAATCCGGTCCAGTCTGACAATGACAGTTCTGATCTGACACTGACATGCTGTCATGGTCAAGCAGGGCAAAGAGAATATAAATAACCACTGAACAGGGCTTCAAATACCGGTAAAAAGTTGGTAACGGTTCCCCTTGTTTACGCCTATTTTTATGTCATAATTCTATTTTGCATAATCTGTTTACGCATAATAGTATTTATGCCGAAACTGTTTCCCAATGTAAGCCGAATGGGCTTTACGCATAATTTGTAAATTCCGAATATTGTTTCGGCAGAAAATTACTTACGCATATATTAGTTACGCAGAGCAGAAAGTTACTTTCGCATACTAAATGTAACTTTTAACGACTCCAAGGCGAAGTCGACGGAGCTCCGCTTCGCGAAGCCCCTATTCCGCCTAGTTAAGGCGCTTGGCGCCTTGACAAAATACTAACCTAACCTAACCTATAGTTAGCAATCACGTTGCCTCGGCTTTCTTTACTGCGGGGGGCTCTGCTCCCTCGTCCCCCTTTACTGTTTCGCCTATCCAAGTATCAAATATTCATTTTTTTTTTCAAAAACCTTCATAGGATTACGTTTGTTTTTTACATGCCACCCCCCGTCCCCCTTCTTTATGCCTGTGCCTCTTTTACTGGTGGCTGTTCGTTCCATTACAAATACAATTCTAACCTATTTTTCTAGTTATCATTAGTATAGTATTTTCGGACAGGATTTCGGCCTATCAAAATTCGGCTAAATTACATATATGCTGAATAAGATTATGTATAATAAAATGCGGCCATGTTAATATAATATTATGCTAAAATAAATTCGGGTAAACCATTATTCGGCTTATACAGAATTATGCCGAACTAAATTTCGACAAGCTTAAGATTCAGCGTAAATAAATTATGCGAAACCTGGTATGCGTAATCTGTTTCGGACATTAAAAAGTATGCCAAATAGATTTCACACGTTGGTAACGTTACCTGTGTCAAACAGATTTAACGTTAATTCGTAGTAACCGATCGATGTACCGTTACTTTTTAAATTTTTACCGGTATAAAATTTTTGACGTGTTAGATATAAGCTGTTCACATAAAGTTAACGTTAATTTAAAAGTATCGTTAAAAGATTACTTCTCACTTTTACATTATAACGGTGTCCCTCGTCATCATTCTGCTAAATCAGAACATTAATTAAGATTGTTTTTTTTTATTTCAATTCCAAATTTTTACTTTTACGGTCATCCCGTAAAACCGAAATTGAAAATACAAACTGAAATACAGATGCACAGAAAAAACAGAAAAATAAGACCATCACTGGGAATCGAACCCAACATTAACACCTTAGATGAATGAATGGTCTCGCGCGCTCGCTCGACTAGATACCGCCGGCGTACTTGTCAAATGCGGCAACAAATAGTACGCCGAATTCGGCGTACCCGAGCCCGAGGCGAGTCAGTCGCCTTGCACACTGTGCGTAAGGTGCATGTCCCGAATTTTTGTTAAATTTTGGTCATAAACCGAAGTAAAATGCCAGTTTAAACTGTTTAAAAATAATACTACAAGAAATAAGAAGGACACTGGGATCACATACCATCAGTAAATATCGTATAATTTCGAAATTAAAGAATAAAATGACACGAACCCTAAACGCCATTCTGTGTTGCCGCGTACACAAGAATCAAATTCCCCGTGTTTGAGATTTTAATAAATTGAATTTTATTGTTATCATCATTAAATGATGATAAATTTTAATAACTTATTTTATTTAAGTATCTAACGTAATTATTATATATACATAACCTAGTTCTTTATTATTTAATGTTTATCTTTGTGATGTATACACTGAAGGTGTATAAATTGTTACCCGACACTATTTAATTAAGGGGTGAATGTGTGTTAAAATTAAAAATGTTTTTCGTCTTCCCAGTCAAAAAGCCCGATCAAGCTGATTTACTTAGGGATTATGGAAAGCGAAAAAATTTTTTTTTCTACCCATTTTCCTGAAATGTTAACTTTTTACCCGACTGCCCGAAGGAGAGTTATGTTTTTCAAGCGTATGTATGTAAGTACGTATGTATGCATGTACCTATGTATGAATATTTTGTAAACATTTTTTTTTATTTTAACATTCTTAATTACTTCCTAATTTCTAAGTATTTCCCAAGATACATTTTGTAACCAGTAACTTAATAGACCACAGAATAATTTATTTTCCCAATAAGTAATTCGGGTAACAGTGGAGCAGCTGGCAACACAATTCGTCACGCACACTAGCATACTTGCAAATTGACTTACACCGTTCTTACGCACACTACAATATTGAGTTGCCGCATTCACGAACCTTTTGTTTTTTAGTTAGCGCGGTATCTAGTCGAGCGAGCGCGCGAGACCAATTATTCATCTAAGATTAACACATTAATTGTACCATTAATTGTTTACCTATGCTATTAAATCTACTCAACAACGTATATGTAATTCGTATCAAAAAATAATGCAGAATTGCTATTTTTTACGGATTTTATTATGCATTCACGATTATAATTTTAATCCCGACGTTTTGAGTTAATTTCAAGTCTCATGGTCATGGAAAAACTAAAAACAAAAATTACCGATGGAAGTAATGTTACTTTTTTAACATTATAATAATGTCCCACTGCTGAGCAAAGGCCTCCCCCCAATATTTCCACTGCTCAGAACAAGCTAACATGTGGGACAGAATAGGCTAACAATAATAATAATAAAAACTGGAAAAGTCCTGGGCCGGATGGACTGCACAACTTCTGGGTAAAATGGTTCCGATGTTCCCACGAACGTTTAGCAACACAATTCCAACAAGCCCTTGAGCTCGGTCCTCTACCAGCTGTCCTCACAACTGGTGTTACCTCCCTGCTCTATAAGTCCTGTAGTACCACGGAAGCCAAGAACTATCGACACATAACATGCTTGCCTACCTTGTACAAGCTCCTTACATCCATTCTGACAACAAAAATCAACTTGCACATTGTTGCGAACAACGTTTTGGCCCCCTCTCAGAATGGATGAAGGGTTGGGTCCCGTGGTACTAGAGCTTCTCCTCATTGACATGACCATTTGCCAACAAGTCCGGCGAAACAAGGGGGCCATGTCAGCTGCCTGGATTTACTACAAGAAGGCCTATGATTCGGTGCCTCATTCATGGCTTAAGAGGGTCTTAGAGCTGTATAAAGTTGATACAGCTTTAGGAACCTTTTTAGGCTCATGTATGAGACAGTGGATCACTGTCCTTCGTCTACCAGGAAGGAGAGATGGCAACCTTGATCCGCAGGACTCTATAAGGATCGAGCAAGGTATTTTCCATGGTGACAGTTTGAGCCCATTGTGGTTTTGCCTTGCTCTGAATCTACTCAGCACTCTGCTGAGGGATTCAGGGTTAGGCTGCCGACTTCGGAGAGGGGGTGAGGTCATTTCTCACCTACTGTACATGGATGACCTGAAACTGTTTGCACCAAAACACCAAGATCTGATGGTGTTACTAAAGAAGACAGAGGCTTTCAGTAACGCCATCAGAGAATGTAATTTGGTGTAGATAAGTGTGCGGTCATGAATGTACAGCGGGGAAAAGTTGTAAATTCACCGGATTTGCAACTTTCTGCAACAATGACCCTCAGATCTCTCTCCGAAGCTGAAACCTATAAATACCTTGGTATGTCACAGACTTTGGGTATCGTTGACGGGGACATAAAGCAGACGGTGAAGGAGCGTTTCTTTTGCCGCCTTACAAAGGTACTTAACAGTCTTTTGTCGGGTGGTAATAAGGTACGCGCCTTTAACGCCTGGGTGATGCCCCTGCTCACATACTCCTTTGGCATACTAAGGTGGACTCAGACTGAACTGGACGCCCTGGACCGGAGGGTCCGCCTACTGCTTACTACCCATCGCATGCTACACACACGTTCGTCGGTTATGAGGCTGTACATCCCACGGAAATGTGGAGGTCGCGGCTTTCTTAATGCCAAAAATCTCCACAACCGCGAGGTATGCAGCCTTAGGAATTACTTCCTTAGCAACGAGTGTGGGATGCATCGCGATGTTGTGGCAGTGAGGTGTCACCCCGCTATTCTTGGCAAACGAAAATTGGCGCAGTCCTATGGTAATGAGCACGGAAGATCGCAAGAACGTATGAAAGAGCAAGGAGCTACATGGGCGGTTCTACAAGGCCCTAACAGGGCCTGATGTAGACCTTCTCGCGTCGGTGACCTGGCTACGTTTCAGGGACCTCTTTGGGGAAACCGAGGGTTTTGTGTGTGCAAATGCTGACGAAGTTATCATGACGAACAACTACCGGAGGTATATCCTGAAGGACGGTACGGTCGACATTTGTCGGGCATGCCGCCGTCTTGGGGAGTCACTCAGGCATATTATCTCCGGTTGTTCTCATCTCGCTAACGGTGAGTATTTGCACAGACATAACTTAGTAGCCAGGATTATCCACCAGCAACTTGCTCTTCGATACGGCCTTGTAGACTCTGAGGTGCCGTATTATAGGTATGTCCCTGCGCCAGTTCTCGAAAATGGTCGTGCCACGCTCTATTGGGATCGATCTGTCATCACGGACAGGACTATTGTAGCCAATAAGCCAGGCAGTGCTCGTCGACATCACCATCCCACATGACGAGACCCTCGTGAAGGCCGAGAAGGACAAACTCAGCAAGAACCTTAACTTGGCTCACGAGGTGACTGCTATGAGGGATGTTGACTCGACGATCATTGTCCCGATAGTCGTTTCGGCAAACGGTCTAATAGCGAAGAGTCTCGACCAACAGCTCAAGAGACTCTCGCTAGATGGCTGGATCAAGGGCCAGATACAGAAGGCGGTACTTCTGGACACGGCACGCATCGTCCGGAGGTTCCTCACTCTGCGGCCCTGACCACCGGTAGCTTGGGCCCTGCCCCGTTACCGGCGGCAAACTAGGTTAGGTTTTTATAATATTTTTATTTTGTATGTACTTTTCTGTATTTTACTTTTTATAACTATTATAAAAACTTAAACCTAAGAATGAAAGAAAAATAAAGAGCATAATAATAATAATAATGTGAATTGGGTAACGTTAAGAAGCCCTACTATTAGCTACTATGTAAATAAATTTACCGTTATCAAGTAACGTTAATTGGGTAACATTACAATAATGTTAATTTATCAAGTAACGTTATAATATAATACCGGTACAAGGTATTTTTACGATATTACCGTTACGTAACGTTACTTATAATGTGTTTTGATAACGTTAACATGCCCTGCGTTTTCGGTGGTTTTGGACCAGGGGGGCCACTATAAAAATCGAACTTCTTATCGTATCGTCTCTCTCACTCTCTCATGTTGAATAATATATGCGTCAGCGGGACGGCAAGATACGAAGTTTGAATTTTACACTTCGTAGTATAGGGCCAGCGGGTCTTGGCAGTAAAGCATGAGCCATGTTCTAACTACTCTAAAAGCAGCAATATAAATCAAAATCAAATTCCGGCAAATGCAAAGTGCTATGTCACGGGGTCACGGGTTACAGTGACCAGCTTATCTATGAATCAGACCAAGCAATAAGTACACTTTGTGCCAACGATATTAAAACTTTTTGTTTCACAGATAAGTTGGTCAGTATGTACCTCGATAAACTTTCATAAGTAATTTTATTCTCCCGTCTGGCAACATTTTCAACTTCATCTGACATTTGACGTGGCTTAAAGGTCTCTGAAGCCAAGCCATAAAATCTAAAAAAAAAAAACCTGACATCTGTCTAATTTCTTTTCATTTGGCCCAATAGAATAGGGAAAAAACAATAAGAAGTAAATAATTAATTATAGGTGTTGTATTAACGCGAATTGTATTGTTTAAACTTTCTTTGTTTTTCAAAGCGTTGGTGACAAATAATTGAGTAAATAACAGTTTGTTATAATTCACAAACATTTTATAAATGTAAAGGTAGATTTTAACGATGTACACAATCCACGAAGGAGATGTTATATTAAAGGAAAAGTATGGTTCATCTCCTCGAGAACGATTTTACGTTAAGCCTCCAGGTAGGTAGTGAAATGTTTTTATTATTTTAGTTTAATCTAATCAAATTCTCGTGTATATGTGTAGCAAAAATATATTAGCCACGTCGTCAGAAAAAGGTAAAAGATAGTATTATTTTGATTTTCTTAAAGATTTGTAGTGGAAACACATCCAACTTTTACAATACCTACTTTTAAAATACCTATGCTTGTGATTTTCTGGTTACAAACTACTTGTATATTTTTGGCATTTAAATTAGTAAATAACTATGCCACAACATGTTTTACTGTCTTACTTAACTACTTGAATTTTTTAGATTCTCGGTACATAACGCATTCATACCTTACATTATTGCCTACGTAGTATTGAATAAAAAATCAGACAAGTGTGTGTCAAGTCAAACACATGGAAAGGGTTCAGTATGATAAACTATTTTAATAACCGTTTTTTTATTATGTCCCCATATTTAAACCGCACATTTGTCATAAGTTTTCTTGTTATTTTTTATCTATTAGTAGGTAATTAATTATTTATTCTCATCTATTTTCTAAAAAACTTGAAAAGTATGCACCTGCAATCAGACCTTTTGATTGGCATATCTATCACCAGTGGCGTAGCTACCGGTGGGCTAGACAGGGCAGTGCCTCGGGGCCCCCAAGCTCAGGGGGCCCCTCGGACTCTGACTTACATACTATAAATGACAAATCTGGAGTATGTCGAATTCAGAACACAACAAATAGGGAACAAAAGATTTTAAATAGTTTTGTTGGGGCCCTAGTTTATTTTTTCGCCCCAGGACCTTTCGCTACCTAGCTACCTATCACATAAATTATTTAATTTAATTTTTACACTACATTTACTTTTAAAATTGCCTTCACATTCAAATTCATTTATTTGCATGGCATTCATGTTTTTGCAACATAAATGTAAATTTCATCTTATTCTGTCCAGTCAGAGCAAATTTGCTGTGACCCCAATAATTGAGCATAAGGGTTCTGTTTAGTCACTATAATGTATAGAACCCAGAAAACCAATAAATTAACAATGTAGTACTGGTTGATGTTTTCAGAACAAGGAAACATTGTTATATTGGATGAACAACACAAGCTCAGTAACATTACTGGATGGTTTACCAGAATATTTTTACCACAAGGTTACCCAGATAGTGTGAGTAAAGATTACCTGCCATACCAAATATGGGACACGGCACAAGCGTTTTGCAGTACCATCACAGGTAAATAATAAATAAACAATCTTATTTGTCAATATTAGCCTATTCAGTAAAAATTATGGATAATATTGTTATCTAATATACATATCTAAGTATGTTAACATTGAATAGGGAGCTGCTTACTCGTTCCAAGTCTCTTCTGCAACGTGTCCATAATGCTTGTGCTAGTTATTGCTATTCAATACCTTCTAAAAAAAGGCCAACTAGTTCAATTAAGGAAACCCTCTTTGTTGAATGTGACTACTGGGAAAAAAAGTCCAACTAGTTCCATTAAGGAAACCCTCTTTGTTGAATGTAACTTATTAGAATAAGGCCTTATGTATTTTATGTTTTTTGCCAAATAAATAAATACTAAATACTAAATACCTACTAACTACTGGAAAAAAAAAGTCTTAACTAGTTCCATCAATGGAACGGAATGGAATAATGTAGTACCTAGTAATGTAGTGTAGTATGGTATTACATATAAAATGTTATTTTATTTAGGACCATACCTCTTTCTTTGTGCCCTTCACTTGGTTAAAACAGGCTTAGTCTTAGCTTGTGTGGGTAATATTTTAATACTCAATTATTATTATATTAAAGTAGAGCTGTTGTGTAGCTGAAATTTGGGCTCTGCAGAAAATCAGTGTTGCTGCACCCACTGTGGCAACACATGCTGAGTGGAGACCCTTTTTCAGTGACAATGGTGTTATCAATCATCATATGATGTGAATTATCCTTTTATTAGTTATATATTATTGTTTTTTTTTAGTTTGGTGGTGGTACAGTTGGGACTCTTGGGATCATAAAAAAAAAAACATTTTTGTTTCTTTCCAGGAGTTACCAAACTGTAAGGTCCGACCGAGATCTCGGTCTCGCTCTCGGTTTCGACAAATCTCGGCCAAAAATCGGGCCGAGATCTCGGTCTCGGTCCAAAACAGCCGAGATTCTCGGCCGCGACCGAGACTCCGCGACGGCACTGAATTTAGATATTGGCGCGCGGTTTACCGCGGTGAGCGCGGTGGCATGAGCTTTCTTTGGGATTTTGATTGGTCGCCCCGCCCGGGCTCGCGTGTATGGTACCTACTTGCTTACTAGAGTAACAAGCGACACCTCGTTCTTTTCTTTTCGATAACGATTATTATTGGTAATACTGTAGTTTGATTTACGTGATAATTAAGTTTGTTTGTAGGACCCGGTGGTACGTTTAATTAATCCATAATAAAACTCTTTTTTTTTCATTCATAACGAGTATTTTTTGGGTTCCATAGTCAACTAGGAATCCTTATAATTTTGCCATGTCTGTCCGTCTGTTTGTCCGCGGCTAAGCTCAGAGACCGTTAGTACTAGAGAGCTGTAATTTGGCATGAATATACTTACATATTAGTCACGCTGACAGTGGTTAAATAAAAAAATATTTTTTTAGGGTACCCCATCCCATAGACGTCCCATAGACGTAAAGTGGGGGTGATTTTTTTTTTCTCGACTATCACTATAGTGTGAGGTACGGTTGGATAGGTATTTTAAAACCATTGCGGGGGTCGCCAGGACGATTTTTCGATTCAGATCTGTTTGCGAAATATTCAACTTAAAATTTTAACTGTTGGATGGAAAAATTTGAAAAATTCAGGATGGTAAAAGTAGAGTCATTCACGATGACGCGTGCCGTGGTTCTTATTACAATGTCTAATTTTAGTACTAGGACTTTTGGCACTAAGTATAGTAACGATATTAAATTTACAGGGAAAATTATAACGGCTAAGATTGCTTGAGAGCTATTAGTAGTTAAGGAGTAAATAGCAGCCTAAGGTATAAAATATACCTAAATTTGGAAGATTCTGTACACAAGTAAATTCTTAGAAAAATATTACATGATTTTTTCGAAATGGCTACGGAACCCTATCTTGGGCGTGTCCGGCACGCTCTTGGCCGGTTTTTTTTAGATAAAAAAATGATAATGTAGAAAAAAGCACTTATTTTTTGTGTCTCGGTCTCGGCCGAGAATATATTTTTTTCTCGGTCTCGGTCTCGGCCGAGTATAAAAAAGCAGTCTCGGTCGGACCTTACCAAACTGTGATACTAGGGAAGCCCTCATCTAACCAATATGTGGTTTTAATACTCCTTTTGCACCAGTTTAACATTAACTAGATCATTAATATATTATCCTTACAGTAGGCCCCTGTAACACAAAAATTACAAGTGCTACAAATCAACATAACTGTTAACTTTCTTATACAAAAAGTGGCAATGATGTAGAATTGTAACATTTGTGGTACAAAGGCCTGGATCAACATCTGCACATGGCTACTGGTTAACTGAAACATTAATTATTTCATAGGTATTCTGGCAACTCAGGAGGTACTGAGAGGAGTTGGGGTTGGAGACACAAGCGCAACACCTCTTGCAGCAACCATTACGTGGGTCATTAAAGATGGTTGTGGACACATAGGGAGGATACTTTTTGCATTTAGCCACGGGTAAACTTACACTATCAAGCAAGTCCTACCTCTGCTTTACTGATCTGATTTGGTATGATGGGCCAGGACCTAGCTTATGTTTTGCAGCTATACTAGCCACTAGAGTTTCATAGAGCATGCTTTCACTTCTCAAAATTGGCAAAATTATAGAACAATTCAATTATCTCTATGCGGCAAGAATGCATGGTGCTTAGTACCTACAACCAATTTTCTGTAGCAATTTGGCACATAGGACCTAGCAGGTAGATTTCATACCTAGTCTGACTTAGACCTATGGCAAATATATAGCCAAAATGTGTAAACTTGGAGTAGTTTATGCATAGATCCAGTTAATTAAGGGTTCCCAACTTTAATTTAATAATCCCAAGTTTTGCCGCCCTATGACCCTGTGGCTAGACAGTTGTACGTCTGTTGCGTTCTTCATTTTTACGACCGGATGGCTAAGTGGTTAGAGAACCTGACTACCAAGCTTAAGGTCCCGGGTTCGAATCCCGGCCAGGGCAGATATTTGTATGAATAATACGAATGTTTTTCTCGGGTCTTGGATGTTTAATATGTATTTAAGTATGTATTTATCTATATGCATAAGTATGTTTATCCGTTGTCTAGTATCCATAGTACACTAGTAGTTAGTTTGGGACTAGGTCAATTGGTGTCAAGTGTCCCATGATATTTATTTAATATTTATATTTATTGTTTCAAACTCACACTCAATTTAATGTTTGCTTTATCCCTACTAACAAAAATTTTCAACTAAGTCATTTTGTCTTGCTTTTTAGTACTTATCTTGATGCATACAGTAAAAAATGGAGGCTCTATGCAGATACATTAAATGATGCAGCAATGTGTATAGAAATTGCCTTACCATTGTTTAAGAATTACACCACATTTGCTCTGTGTGTCAGCACTGTAATGAAAGCTATTGTGGGAGTGGCAGGTAAGTGTATAATTGAACTTTGTACAAATACGTTTGTAAAAATATTTTTTTATACAATTTTGGCACTAATATCAAGCGCATATTTTCGCATAAGTATAATAAAAACTATTGTATTTCTATCATTCATATGTATTTCTATAATTATACTGAGCGGCAAAAAAATCAAGCCCTCAAATTAATGAAGTGATAATGTTAACTGGTAAGTAATTTTGTATGTAGTGGGCCAAATTTTGTGCCGCTGAGTATATGTTACAAACTTTCATTATTTCTTCTGCCTACTCACTGCTGTTTAATACTTCTGATTTTAACAGTCCTTAATCAGATTTTAAACTATTTCACAGGAGGTGCAACTCGTGTAGCTATGACACAACATCACGCTGTGAGAGGCAATTTAGCGGACGTAGCAGCAAAGGATGCGGCTCAAGAAACTGCAGTCAATCTAATTGCTTCTCTGGCGGCACTACTGATCATTACATTATTTGGGTATAAATAATCAAAAAAAAATACTTACCATCTTCAATTTCGTTTAATAATCATTGGTGAGCACTTTCGATCATCTTCATGCCGAATAAAGAGTAGCTATTTCTCTTCCACATGATGATGGAGGATGATTTATGTGTGATAAATAAGCTACAAAAGCGAATGGCTATCGGTGAAATGAGAATACTTTGATTGCTACAGGAACAAGCATAATAATATCATCTAAAAACACCATTTGGTTCGTATATTTTTTTATAATTACATTATTTTTTTCAGAAATTCCATCATCATATTTATTGTGATGATGATACTTCATATAACATTCAACTATTTTGCGGTGCGAGCAGTGTGCTTAAAAACGATTAATGAACCTAGATTTTTGCAAGTTATCGATATGTATATAAGGAAAGAAGTTATCGCAACACCGTGTGAAATAAATCAGAACGAACCAATTATATTTTATCAATTAGGACCAAATTTATTAGGTAAGCAAAAGAACTGAATATTATTGATTAAACATTTTAAAAAACCTTTTTATAATATTGTGTTAAAAAAACTTACAGATTTGAAAATAGCTGGATTTCAAATAACATTAGGAGCTTCAATAAGGAACATAATAAAAGAAAATCCTCAAGCGATGCATTTAAGGAACATTAAAGATGTTTACAATGAACGTAACTATATTCTTCTCCCGGACTTGTCGATGCGGAAAATGTTGGTCCTGATCAAAGAAATGGCTACTACGGATGATATACTGTGCGCCTACTTCCATGCTGTACTGCTCTCCATTGTGACATGTGCCATCAACGACGAATATTCTGTAAGGCGCTTCTTTACCTACTGTTATAAGTAGTCCTGTGGATTTTTTAAGGCAAAACAGTTAATTTTCGTATCGGTAAACTCGCACACCGATACTTCTCTCCTAGTGATCACATTCGGTTTTGTTTGTTGTTAATAGGTACATCAATAAAACTAAACTACTATTAACCTTAACTGTTGTTTATGAATTTAAGTTTGGTATGATTCTCTTCTTCACTTCTTTATGCTTATAGTATGCCGGCGTAATTATCTAGAAGCTTACAGTCTGTTCAATATAGGAATGGGCAGAAGGAAAATTGGTTCCTTATAATGCACGCTTTAGAAAGTTATTTAAAAAATTGCATTTTTGTAATATACGGTCTAAACTTAACTCTAATTAAAATATCGAAGACGTCAATATTACTTTCAATTATTCATTAACTGTTTCCCGCGACTTCTTTCACGTAGAATCCGTTTATTGCTATCCCGCGGGAACTATGCATTTTTTCGGGATAAAAACTATTCTATGTACTTCCCCAGGACTTGTACTATCTGTATACCTACCCAATTTCACCTAAATCGGTTCAGCGGTTAAGACGTGAAGCAGGTTGCAAAAAACATACAGACATACAAACTTTCGCAATTATCCCTACTAATATTATAAATGCGAAAGTAACTCTGTCTGTCTGTCTGTCTGTCTGTTACGCTTTCACGTCGAAACCACTGACCCGATTTTGATGAAATTTGGTATATAGGTTTTTTGAACCCCAAGGATCAACATACGATACCTTTTATTCCGGTAGAGGGCGCCACCGCGATAACCTAAATCCGCGCAGACGAAGTCGCGGGCTTAAGCTAGTAATTAATATTAGTGAGACTTACTTTGCTATTTTTCATATCATAACTTAAAAACAATAAAAAAAACTTTTCCTATTTCGTTAAAAACAGAAACGTCTTCCTATAAAATACCTAAAGAGGCAGAGGTAAAGAACATTCTGCATGAAACGGAACTTTTATAATGTTGTTTACTAATGAAAAATTTCGTACATTATTTATAGTTTTTAATCGCCACTTTGGATCAAAATGTGATGACCTTTAATCAGATACGAATAGTTAAGTTTTCACAACTAAAGCACTGCACCAAATTTGATGAAATTTGGAATTGAAAAAAGGTTGAGCTTCATAGCAGTAACTACGAGTAGAATATTTTTAAACAGGGAAAACCGGATGAGTCCACGAAACAGTTATTAAATTATGTATAAATATAAATCGAATTAATATTATGTAGCAAATAACGTATTAATATTGTGTTATTTTGTAAGTACATTACGTATTAATTAATCTACTTACAAACTAAACAAAATTTCGACTTCATCTTATTACTTCTTTTATTCATCATCATCATTATTAGGATTTCACAAAAAATGTGTAGAACCCCGTCTTCTGTGACCTTCTACAATGTTATCCTGAATGGACTATAGAATAAGCACCATCATATAACAAGCGACTAAAATCATTCCTTAATTATGCTTAATATTTTCAGCATATTAACCAGAACAGCACTGATCCCAGACCATTTGCACTAGTGTGCCACATGTTGCAATCGGCGGAGTGGAGTCGCGAGCCCGTTGAGAGTGTTAACAATATTAGCCGCTTTTCGTACGCGCCTTCGATAGAACTTATGAGATACGTCGATAAAATCGTCAACAAAGAGTGGTACATCACGAGAGCTGGCATGCTGCATACAGGTATGGTTATTAAATTTTACTTAAGTATTAACCTCTACAAACCATATATAAGCTAGAGCGATTACATAGCTACTCGACCATTAGTTGCTTTACATACAAGATACAAGTACCCCAGCATGTTGGGCTACCGATTCGAAATTCCCCTAGATACGCCATTGGATACAAGCTACTATTTAGAATGCCATTGTACCTACTCAAATATGTTTCAAAATTACGAAGCGGCCGCCTATGTTATGCATCGCTGTGGAACGGATTGTCTCTGAGGTCTGTCTGGTCTGTGCCCTTGAGAGCTATACTTTTGCAGCTGTATAATACTGAATAATACATTCAATAATAAAAAACCTACTTAATTGCGGCTTCTTTAATTTAAGGCTGGGATTTGAGCAAGCATCTTTTGATGGTGGATGAATGGCGTATCAGCGGCGAGACAATCAAAACGAATGAAGTAGCATCCGAGGAACGTTTGTCATATTCGGAACCAGTTGTAAATACCATTAATAAAGCGCCCCCGCCGTTTAGAGAAAATCTTACTGCCTCTGATATAAACATAATATCTGAAGATGACTGCTTCACTACAGACGCGGAAAACGATTTAGAAACATCGAGAGAAAAGTCCAGATCCAAATTGAGATTGGATGCGCCTAACCAACCTTCTGGCACTATAATACTGGAAGCTACAGAAGTAAAACCTGAAATAGAGGAAGTGAAGAAGGAATGACTGATAAATTACGACGACGATGTTATCAAAGTACAGCCCGTTAAAAGTAAGCTGTGAAGTGTGTTACAACGCTACAATATCGCCGTCTATTAGCTTTTAAAAATAACTAATTATAAGATGACAGAGCTGTGGGTAAAACTAATATTTTGGAGGTAAAGCTTGACCATTAAGGCGGCTAGGATCAAGAGCAAGAAACTTGAGAACAGTAGCGTGAATTTGTCAGAAAGGTATGTGTTTAATGTGTTCTAATTTATAGCTAGAAGTAAATAATCAATATCATAAGTGTATACAATTATAAACATATATATGGTTATCAATATGTGTCAATCATTCATTATACTACTAAGTTCTTTAGGGCCTACGCTAGCTGACGCGGTTTGCACGGAGCGGGTGGACGCCTAATGAAAAATAATATGAGCAGCGCTAACTGCACGCGTCGCGTGCGACGGATTTCCCCTGCAGGGCTACTACGAAACTCAAACTCGAAGTTCGTGTCGTGCGGTCCCTCTGACACATAATAAACTTTAATACGAGAGCGAGAGGGACGGTACGATACGAACTTCGAGTTTCGTAGTAGCCCTGCTGTACCCGCGCCCGGAGTCGTGCGCCTGCTCTGTCTGTATACCCGCGCCAGCTAGCGTTGGCCCTTTGTAACAAGCTTAGTATGAAAATGTGACAGAGGGGAGGTAAGAAAATAAGAAACCAGTCACACAGATAGGAGTCGTATTGAAGTCTACAATAATTCTCCTCAAATCACATAAGGGTATTTTATTTAACCCTTTAAACGAACATTTCATATTTGGATGAAGTGATCAGTCACACGCCAAGCACTGTAGCGTCATCAAAAATGACGAATCTCGTAGGTGCAAAACATTTATTTATCGATAAAATGGTAAGTACAACATACATACTTAGTCTATCACATGTGTTTACAATTATGTAAAGTATGATACCTATACGAGTATTCTCAATAAAACCCACCTGGATATCCTCAATAATATTCAATTATTCGTTTTGCTGAAACTCGTTATCAAGAGCGAAAAATATATCCATGACAGAGCACATGACAATTACCTATTTACTGCATCCATTTAGAATATCCTAGATACACTGTCACCTACAAATTCAAGTCGCAAAAATGCCCCACCGCTAAGTTACAAGTGCGCGCGTCTACTAATCCAAATCAAAAACACATAATGTACTTAAGAACATTTCAATTTTCGTTTCATGCAACCTTATGTCACGAAAATTAAGGTGTTATTTCAAGTGCGCGCGATTGGCGGTTATGATATTACAAAATCAACTAAACTTAAAATGGAAATATATTTTTGGGGTGTCTGCTTTGATGAATTATAACTAACTGGTTCTGAGCTTTTCAGTTATTTATTTAACACCTTGTATAGTTAGTACACGCATACGCCCCCGGTGTGCCCAGCAGTGGGACGTTTATAGGCCGGGTTGATGATTGTGCTAATCTGGCATTCTACGAATCTGGCGTTCTGCGAATCTGGTACTATGCGAATCTGGCATTCTGCGAATCTGAAATCGGGCATCGTGCGAATTTCATTGTTGGACACTTGACCCTACATAATAATATAAGATTATGTAAGGTTTTCTTATTTTTTTTAGTTGAAATTTATTTTTCTTATGCCGAATTTTAACAAATAAATTTATTCTTTCTTTCTTTTAAACGTCCCGGGTTCGATCCCCGGTCGGGTCAGATATTAACGAATGTTTGTTCTCTGGTTAGTATGTTTATCCATTCTCTAGTACCCATAGTACACTCGAACCAGCTGAATCGTGACCCACTGTGGAACCTATTCGTAGAAAAAGTCATAGTGACATCGCATTGCTTGACAAGGGAATTCATTATGACACTTACTACTGTGAGAACGTTCTACGGTAGGTCAGGATTCAAATATTTGGACTAGGTCAATATGGTGTCAGTAGGGAATATTACTGCAATTTTATCCCGTCAGAGTGCAGCACTAGCACATACCATATGTGTATGGTTTATGTTTTTTGAGTATCTTAAATGTCCGTAGGATGCAGTAATATCATATTATTTCAATTACATTTTTAGAAATATAGCTCTGTCGCTACTATCGATGTAAATATGATTTAATTTGTTACTCATAAATATGTCATGATTTCTACTCTTTGGCCATGATCCGTCATGGCGACAAAATATAAAGAGAACTAACGTTGTCATGGCGGTTTCTTTGCGGTTTGTGCTATACTCCATTTATTGTAACATTTGAAACTTAACGGTAAAATTTGCACACGTTTTTAAGTTAAGCAACGAAACTATTTGAAATTGTGTTAACTTCTGTAATAAAAACATAGTAAATACCGCTAATAAAATGTATTTTTAGTCCATTTGTGTTCGAAATACCGAGAAACATGTGTTACAATATGACCGTTAATTCAAATTTTAAATTAAATGGAGTAGTGTCGCGCCCTGCGCAGAACTTTGCCTAATAGGTGCGTGCGTGTGCGTGATGTGATAGATTCAGTTCATCCTCCGGCCACTAGTGCCCTTAGTGTAAGTTTTCGGTTACAAAATACGTCTCGATCGCGTTCGCGTTAAAATCTCAATTTGTATGGAAACACGAACATCGCAAACGTTCCGCTAGAGGCGCTGTTCGTGTAGAACGTGTAGGCGCCTGTTACTATAGAAGATGCGTATTTGGCCATAGAGTTGCCACTCTTTTTCTCTATTAGCTGGGTGCGAAGTACTAGGTGGGTAATGAAATCTATCGCATCGCAGCGCTCATAGTGGTCAAAAGTAGAAATAATGCAGGCTCTGTCATACTCATATGAATCTGTCATTAACAAAGAAATTTGTTTAGCCTTAAATAACTACCTAATTTTAGTAATAGTTGTTTGTCTTATGGTGCGAGCTTGAATTATTGAACACTGTCCCAGTTTTGTTCTTAATTCCTCTACATCCCGGACATGTCCAGCAGACACCAACAATTTTCCTTTAAGTACCTATTGAGTGAACTTACAAAACCAGTCTTCAAAATGATACTCATTTTGATCTGAAAAAGATATTTAATTTATTACTAGCGATACAAGAAAAATTATATATGTGCACTATTATTTGAAGAAACCATTAAAGTAGCTTTATCTTTTTGTTTTACAGTAAAAGTAAAACTAAACATGAAGTAAACAAGCCCTGGCATAACCAAAATAAATCACACCGTTTGAATAAATTTTACTTACCTCATTCAACTTTAATGAACTGAAATGAATTCACAACCCTTTGTTCACCCAAACCACGGTGGTATCACAGTAATTTTGTATTATAAATTATATAAATTAATACGTGATAGGTTTGATTTTTGTCACAATGTCGCGATGAAATTTCAAAACGCAGCCTCAGAGCCAGCAAAGTTGCGGACGATAGGTGGCGCTGATGTCGTTTACAGAGCCAATACCTAGTAACAAACTTTTTGGCCTGAGTACACACATCCTCGCAAACCACATCCCTCGCACACATCCTTCTTTTGTTTTGTATCTACAAAAACCTCGCTTCGCTGAGCTGTTTCTACCAGAGATGTGCTTCTGCGAGGATGGGTAAATGAAGCGTTTCTATTGGTTGATGAAAAACATATTCCTCGCACAACTCTCGTGGAAACGCTGCATTAAGCTACATAGATTTTTTTTTCTATTGATCCATGCCAGTAAATCGAAATTCGACTAAAATTAAGTTTTAGTGGGTTTTAAATAATGCACAGAAGACGATTTTCATATTTTTCATTTCATAAATGTAATAGAATAGATTAAACTTGCAAATATTGGGCAAAGACACCTTTATAGCAATATTTTCACAAAATTTAATTAGAAATTAAACAAATCCGGCCACAACTTTAGGTGATATTAGCTTTCGAGACATTGACATGAATTGCAACTATTTTTATTTAAACGATGGAAACCCCTAATCTTTTCGATTTTGACCTGTACAAACATATTGTGTAAGGGATGATTTCTTTATGATATGATTTAATGTAACAAGTGTGCAAATAAAAATATAAAATAAACGATTCGAAGCACATTTTATTCATGATGAAAGTACACTTCAGACACCTTTACTTTTTTTTAACGCTTTTCCAGGCCCCGCGAATTTAGATGTGCTACCACAAAATAAATCATAGTTTTTTTATGTTGTTTACCTATGGGGGTTTATAATAACGAATAATATTTTTAAGGAATTCAAATTATTTTGTATCATATTGTATATTTAGTAAGGTCGAATATTTGTGTAGGTTTTACTTCGTTTGCATTGATTGTCATGTAAATTAAAATGTTGCACTTACCATATTTAGATTAAAATTTTTTGATTGAAGCCTTATGAATAATAAAATGAAATTTTCAGAGTAGCTACCTGATAGATAGAGCAAGTTTTTAAAAGCCAAACGGTAATTTTTTTATGTGATTTTATTTTTTTAAGGGCCCTTGAAATTGTGAACTTACTGGGTAATTTTATCTTTCTTGGCATTTAATTTTTTTTTATTCCATTCAAAGATCTAACTATAGTAAATGTTACCATACTGAATTGGCCTATCTATCAGCTTAGCACACAAAAAAAATCAAGCATCTACCGCAATAATTCACGTCACCATAAATAAAAAAATCATCGTACTCGGCGAAAGGTGACAAATTAAAAAAAAAGTCATAACTCCGAAAATACGAAAAATCGCGGAACATACATGGGGGTGATTCAGATAGCCCTCTAGGTCCTCTATCTCCCGGCTTTAGTATATCACTACTTCTTGGGACATCCTGTATATTTCCGTTTCTACAACAGATTCCTAATTTATTTACTGATTTCATGTCTGCAGATTCTAAATGAGACAAAAAAATGATTCTGGTGCTCTGCCAACCGCTGCCGTGGCATTCTCGCTAGGATCCCCTTGTTTACGCATATTTTTTTGTCATAATTCTATTTTGCATAATCTGTTTACGCATAATAGTATTTATGACGAAACTGTTTTCGCATAACAGTTTACGCAGAATTCTCTTACGCATAACCAATGTAAGCCGAAGGGGCTTTACGCATAATTTGTGAATTCCGAATATTTTTTAGGCAGATAATTACTTACGCAGAAAGTTACTTTCGCATACTTACTGTAACTTTGAATATTGTTACCACCAATTTTATGTCCGGAAAGCAAATATTCGTATTAATTTAACTCAGGCGAAGTCGACGGAGCTCCGCTTGAGCTCAGCCTCGCGGAGCTGCTATTCCGCCTAGTTCTAACCTTTTAAAAATTCTAACCTAACCTAACCTATAGCTGAGCAATCACGTTACCTGGGTTTCCTTTATTCCCCCCCCCCTTCCCCCCTTTACTGTTTCGCCTATCCAAGTATCAACTATTCATTTTTTTTCAAAAACCTTCGTAGGATTGTTTGTTTTTTACATGCGGGGGCTCTGCCCCCCGAGCGCCCTTGCGGTGGCTCTGCCCCCCGAGCGCCCTTGCGGTGGCTCTGCCCCCCGAGCGCCCTTGCGGGCGCTTGGGGCTTCACCCCCCCGTCCCCCTTAATGCCCGTGCCTCTTTTACTGATGGCTGTTCGTTCCATTTCAAATACAATTCTAACCTTAATAACCTATTTTTCTAGTCATCAATAGTAATTAAGTAATTTATTTTCGAACATAGATTTGGACAGGATTTCGGCCTATCAAAATTCGGCTAAATTACATATATGCTAAACAAGATTATGCATAATAAAATTCGGCCATATTAATATTATGCTAAAATAAACTCGGTTAGTTAAACCATTATTGCATTATTCGGCTTATAGAGAATTATACCGAACTAAATTTCGGAAAGTTTAAGATTCGGCGTAAATAAATTATGCGAAACCTGTTATGCGTAATCAGTTTCGGGCATTAAAAAGTATGCCAAATAGATGTCACCCTTCTCGCTACGCTCACTCGGCTCATACTTGTAGTAGGATCATTAAAGGTACAATAAGTTGGGAATATGTAAGAAAAAACCTTTAGAATTGGGAACAAGCATTCCAACTATGTAGAAAAGAGGATGCCCTAAAGTAGGACGTATTTTTTTATTTATCTATTTTTACGTTTTATTTATTTGTCTACATCTTGAAATTTTGACATCTGGCTTCACAAGAAATAGATAATAGTAGATTGTACAACAAGAGCATAAAACGAACCATTTTACCCGAAGCGTTTCACACGAGCCGGTACGGCGAGGGTGGATAGACACCTCGAGGGGAAAATGGGTTTAATGCTAGTTTTACACTGCTTTTTATTACGTATTTTTTTACGTAAAAGTAAAAATTATTAAAAAATATACAAGGTGTTAATGCAGTCGTAACTTTTACACTAGGCACAATAAAAAAGGGGTTTAAAAACACAAACACAACTTAATTTAAAACTTAGTGTAATCGATTCTACTCTCGATTCTGAGCAAACTACTTTCTGGTTTTCTGTTAATTAATTAACATCTTGTATAAAAACTCTATTGTCTGTGGCTGTTGACACCTGATTACCTTGCGGTTGCGGCCTTGGTCTGAGAAGATTTTATTTTATGTCGCCTAGATCCTGCATAAATACCAACTTTACGAGCATGAGAAGTGAAAAACTTATTTTCCATAAGTTTTTTTATCAATAATTATTCTAACTTATATAAACAACTAAAAGAAACCATATATCAAACTCTTTAATTCGATAAAAAATAATTAATTTAATTACTAATTAATCAAGTAATCATCTTCAAATCAGCGCACTTTTCGCTATTTCGTGTTCCGTTTTCTCGGTATCTGTATGGAAAGAATACAAGTAAATTTAATTACTAACGCAACTGAACACAGGTATTTATTTTTGCCATTAATGCGTTATTAACTTCTTACTTTTCTTCTTACTTGCAATGAATTACGCATAAACTTGCTTTCGAGTAATCGTAGCCGTAGAAAGTAGCAGTAAAAAAAAATAAGAAAAATTATTAAAGTATCTTTTTTGTACCAAAAACTGCAAGGTTATGTATGCTGAAATTTTACTTAGTGTCACAAATGTGGTGTTACACTACGAATAAATAATAAGTAAGTCAGGAAATTCCACAAAACGTGGCCATACCTAAAACCAAAACGACTTATGATTCAAATATAAATCAATTTCAACAAAGAATTTCAAGGTTGCAAATAGATGTGCCTGTTGATTGGTTAAAATTCAGAAACAAAGGGATTGATTGGCTCGCGTGATGCAATTCAGATGCACAAACTACATAGACAACTGGCGTTCAGACGGATCACTTCTTACATCTATCGTTTCAATGACGTGTCATATATTGATAATGACAGCTTGTTTTTTAAGCGACTTACTTTAAGGAAAAGGAGGAGGTTATCAATTCGGTTGTATTTTTTGGCTGTTACCTCAGAACTCCGTCATTAATGAACCGATTTGATAAAAAAACAATTTTTTTTTCGTTTGTAAAGGAATACCTCTAATTAAGTCCCAAAGGCACAAAATCAGGAGCTGATGATTGGATCCTAAGGAAATCGAGGGAACTCTTCAAATATTGTAGGGACACCTATGGTAATTTGGATATATTTAGTAGTAACACGTGCATTTGCTCTTGAACATCATTTGATGAAATGGAACTAATGATAAAGACAAGTGAAGACCACAGTTGACCACCGGGGTTAGGTACTACGCAATAACAAGTATTTCATGGGTTTAAATGCAATTATTTTAACACAATTGCTAAGCAATTTATGCTCCTCGTAATGCATATGGTGAAATGGAACGGGTGGTGAAGCACCAGGACTCTTGAATAATGAACGTGTCTGCATCGGAAAAAGCAATCTTTCGTAAAAGGTGACGAGCAGTTGACATTAAACTATTGTATCTTAGATATATTATTCACACTAAAAATCGTGAAAAATATAAAGACTCCTTGTACCTATTGTTTGGGCGATACAGGAAAGAAGAAAGTATGAAGAGGGGTGAGGAAACTGACATTGACATTGTGAGCCATAGACCACAGACTTGATTTTGAATAATACCGACCATCTCCAACAGATAATGTATGTGAATATATTTGAACATTTTTGAATATAAATCTAATTTTGCGGCTACTTACTAGTGGAAAGTGATCCCTGGACATTTAAATTTTGCATTGTTCCTGCACCACTTCATAACACGTTGGCATGATGATAAAATAAAGCTGTTCACAATCAAAAATGCGAAAATTTGACGTGAGCTCGTTTGAATGACGCGCATGCGCACCTTAGCCCAGGACACGCTTAGGACACAGTGTACATGCTTAATTGCTTAATAGCGCAGTTAAAATTCCTGACTTATTATTTGTTCGTAGGAGTTACGAGGCATTTTTTGGTCTGTCATAGTGACTTCTCACTTATCGACTCTACCTAAATGATGTCGATATATTAGACTTTAAATAAGAGTACATGGGCGGCCGAGCTCTGCTCGGGCTAACACTCGATAATAAACGTTTTTCCAGAGAAGACCAAGCTAGATCGATTTGTCATCCCCGAAAACCAAAATTTATTCGAAATCGTTGGAGCCGTTTCAGAGATCCCCGAAATATATTATATACAATAATTGCTCGTTTAAAGGTATTTGATTAGATTAGAATTAAATCATTAGATTGTCGTAAACTTATTTTTCCGCGTACAAATGGATATTCGACTAAAGGTAAAAGAAGTAGTTTAAAACAGGATTTTTTTTTAAAAATCATCTCTTTCTTTTATAGATAGATACATCAATGGAATTGTTAACATTACAACAGATGAATTTCAACATAAAATTGAAAAAAAAAAACTGAACTGAAATTATAAAATATTATCCATTCATTGTTCTGTTCATTGCATATGTCTATTTCACATTTTCAACTGCTCAAAAGTTAATTGTGAGACCTCTCTTTAAGTTAAGGCCGCTTATTGTTACCTCTACTTTAATCTTATCTTTAGTACCTATGTTGTGTATCGATATATGTATGTATGTATATCGGAAGTCGATAAGTGAGAAGTCACTATGATAGGTCAAAAAATGCCCGCCCGCTCTCTGTACATCATCCATAAAAATTATGTACCAAAACTAGGTGGGGGCAGAATCGGCTGCGTTTACACCGGATATATGCGAGGATGCGTTCAGCACAGCTCTAGGTGAAACAGATCAGCACGGCTACTACGAAACACGAAGTTCGTATCGTACCGTCCCTATCGCTCTCGTATTAAATAGTATATGTGTCAGAGGGACCGCACGACACGAACTTCGAGAGTAGCCCTGCTGTTTCTATTGTGCATGACAAACACATTCCTCGCACATCTCTGGTGGTAACGCAGGCTCACTTAGCCTATCCTGGCACGCCCTTTATTCGGAACACCTGTGGCGTATTTTGGACTCTCAGTTGGTCGGCTTATCGTACTACTTTCTGAAGTTTTATGTGCGGATGCGGTTAATATATACCTGTACCTGTCAGCCCAAAATGAACGACAATAATATGAGACCTGATAATTCGTGAGCTTATGGAAATTACACGAAGTCAGGCCCCTTTCCCCCACTGGGCACAAGCCCAGGGCCCCGCGATGGATTTGGGCCCCCTTGTCCCTACTCCATTACCAAACAATAACCTATAGCTAAATAGTGCTTTATTATGGTCACAGGGGCCACATTATATCCTTATGTGCCCAGGGCCTCTAATAGGTGAAAGTCGGACCTGCACGAAGTTAAGTATCAGGTCGTAGATTCTGGGTCGACAAATACCCGGTTGTACATTCAACGCACTCAATAAGGCGAACACATGGCTTCACTAAACCTTAACTTGTAAGGCTCAAGACATCAGCCGAATCTTGTAACATTAGCCAAGGTAAATAAGCGCATGCCGCATCAACATAAAATAACGCTAACCAATTTCAAATTAAGGTGCGGCCAAACCGCTGCTTAAAAAACGGTAACGGTACGGAATCGCAGTGACCCATCGTATGCGCACCTTTTTTTTGCATGCTCTCCACACCGCTGCTTAAAATACACAAACGGTGCGGAATCGCAGTGACGTGCCGTAAACGTCACGACTTTTGTTCGTTAAAGACCTGAAGTTTACGACACGTCACTGCGATCCCGTATTTTAAGCAGCGGTGTGGAGAGCATGCGATAAAAACGGTGCGCATACGGTGCGTCACTGCGATTCCGTGCAGTCACCGTTTTTTAAACAGTGGTTTGGTCGCACCGTGAGCCGTCAAAGCACTGCAAGCCGAAATTTACTTAAGAATCTTACGCTGAAATTGACAGTGTTCGCCACAGTGAACATAATTCAAGACTATATTTTTGTATTTTTTTTATGAAGAAATTTTTTTTTTTTGAATTTTGATAATTTAGGGGTTAACGTATGTACATAGAGTTACTACTTTTAAAAAAGCATAACGGTACGAACTTCGAATCGACAATTTTTCAGAATGATCTTTATCAATATTATTTCAAGAGTCAATTTTATTGACGTATTCATTTAAGATAAGAGATCCTTTCAAAGTATTGACGACATGTAAATAGTAAATTTCAGCTTGCAGGCATTTATTGAAGCAGAAGCAGGCATTGGCTGAAGATTTGACGGCTGGTTTGATATTTAGCCTTTCAAAGATTTAGTTAAGTCTGAATACACCATTTGTTTTGTCTAAATTGTGCAACAAGGATACGTACAATAAAACTTACCAGTCTACAGCAATGAAGAGGGTAAAGAAATAATACAATCGAGTACTACACCGTACCAATTTATTTTTAGTATTGTCAAATTATTGGATCGCGTCTTGTTATGACACTCCATTTGCTGATTGATAAATCAACTAACTTACCCGCTGTATCCAACAAGGCGTAAGGCCCTCGAAACTACATGAAATGACATGAATAAATAGCAATGAATTCACTATGTAATGAGGTCTACGATATCCTAGCTCCCCAGGCCCACATTAGGTCGGACAAAGGTGATAATAAATACTTGTTCTAGCTCTAAATAGAAGAAAGATACAAAGTAATTTATAATTTGGCTTCATAGTCAGGCCGTAGCACCCTTCTTTGCAGTGACTGAGGATAGTGGTTCGCCTTGCGGCGGAGACGTAAGGCGTGCTACGGCCCTCCCTAGTTATTGAAATAAATCAATGACAATAGTGACGTACGTTTACAAGCTTGTAAAATACTTTGGTAACTTAATAAGATATAACCTACAATTACGCTGATAAATCTGAAAATACAAAGCTTGATGTGACATAATAATTTAAGTGTATCATAGGAAAGTATAGCGAAGTATGATCTATTTCTCTATGTAAACCAGTTCCCCTATTACCCCACTAGATAGATACCTATGCGGCTAAGCGCCACCCTAGGGCGACAACTAGAAATATGCGTACTATTAATATTCTATTGTCTCCGATACAATGTTGTAAAGAGCTATTTATTGATGTTAAATGGTCAGAAAAGAATACTGAGTCGACTACAAAGTTGTTTATTCACAATCAATACATTGTAGATGATGGTAATATTTTAATTTACTTTTAATTTTCTATGGAACAGTATGCACAGCATACCGCCTTATAAATTACACACGACTTCTACAACACTATGGAGTTCGTTCGTTAACGGCAGTTACGTGAGGTTGGCAGCTGAATCACACCACTAGTCAATTTGATACTCGTTATATAATATAACAAACATGATTTGCGAATAATAATAATTTACAAAATATATATATAACTTTAAACAATAATATCATCACAGAAATAAGTACACGGGACGTAGCAACATTTGCTAACTTTATACGTCAACAATAATAATTATTAAAAATTTAAACAGCTATCAAAAAATGCATCACTTACGCTTACTACTAAATGAATAATAAATTATTAAAGTTCTAGGTGACCGATTGATCTGTGGCGCGTGTGCGCCATTTGACTCGTTTTTGGTGTGAATCGAACTGTTAGTTGTTCAATTCTGTGCGGTGTGGGGGTGGTTACTTGCCGTACTGTTTGATGAGCATATCAGTGCTGAGAGACTTGGGCCGCTCGATGGGCAGACCGAGTGCGCGCGACCATACCATCTGCGCGAGCACGCCCAGCGCTCGCGAAACTCCGAACATTACCGTGTAGTAGTTCATCTCCGTCAGACCGTAATACTGCAACAAACGGACAATCTCGTCACACAACGCTCCAACTGTTTTTTTTTTGCTACTAGCGCAAAATGTAGACATAATGTAAACGTACGAGTGCTAGTTACTGTCCCAATAGTTGGCATCTTTAATCTTATGTAATTAGCAATAGAGATGACAGATTTGCTTCTTAGTCCCATAGCGTTTAAGATTACAATCAATAAAGTAATTCCGCTTTTTAGGTATTGTGATCGTGATCAAAATAATATTGAACTATTTATAATAATAATGTCAAATATAAACTAAACAACAATGTAAATTATGATCAGATGTCTATGCGCATATTAGGCGGTTATCACTGTTACCACACGCCGCTGCGGTGACGAAACTCGCAGCCAAATGGAGTACCATTCTGTCGCGCACTCATTGCTTTGAAAAAATCTCGTATCTCAAATCAATAGGTCAACAAAGATGAACTATGAAATAATGTTCATAAAGTTCACTCAGAAAAATAACCCATTGTACAGTAGGATTTTTTTTCATGTAGTAACGATATATGTATTACTTGTCCAGCTACAAATAAATGTTACGATATGCAATCATTCAAATAGAAAATCGATTAAAAGGAGCATAATTTTAAAAACAACAACATCAAAACTAAAGGCTTATTTTATTTCCGCCACTTTAGCGCGGACACGCATTGCACAACGAACGTGTTTGATAACGCTCGCCGGCTCGCTAATCAAACGACTGACACGCGAGTAGGTTATTTATATTTTGCACAAAACTACTAGCAAAGCTGTTCAACAACCGTTAAACATGTGTTTAACACATGTCAGGTCATAATCATAACACTCACATTAAGCATTTAATTATTCATCATCATCATCATCATCATCATCATCATCATCTCTGCCTATATACGCCCCACTGCAGAGCACAGGTCCTCTCTCACAGGCTTGGGGCATAGTTCTCACGCGGGCCCAGTGCGGACTGGGGACTTCACACACATTAAGATCGGACGCACTGCGGTCTGCAAATAAGCGTTGGAGAGGACACAGCGCGCTCCACACTTCGTTGTCAAGCCTCATTAGTTGTAATTTTACACTATGCTTATGCGTTGTAATGGATTTACCTGTAAGAGGACACCAGAGTGAGAGTCCACGTTGGGCCAGGGGTTCTTGACCTTGCCGAGTTCAGTTAGGATCGGAGGCACGACCTTGTAGATGGCAGCGACCAGCTTGAACAGAGGGTCGTTGGGCAGGTGCTTCAGGGCGAACTCGCGCTGGCACGTATACCTGGATAAAACATTTATAAACAAACAAATCAGTACAGATATTTAAAAATATGGTGCATAGCTATTGCTCACGATATAGTCTACATTCCACGGGAACATATTACTCGTCAGGGATTAAAATTAATGTACAATCCCTTCAGTATCTTTGTTACATATACTTAAGTAATGATTTTGTCATTACAAAATATACAAATAGCGAAATATAAGTTATTTTAGTTATATGTAGGCACGAAAATATTCAAAAAGAAACATGTTTCACTTCTAACGACTGATGATTTAAACATAGCAATATTAAAATAAACCTGATTCACACCAGTTGCAAAAAATTTAATTCAAAATAATTTTAAATGAAAGTGTCAGTTCCGCTATAATCTATATTCAATGTCGGATCATGGTTAAGAATAAAAGATATCATTTAATTATACATACCTAGGGTCAGTCTTCCTGAGCACGGCGTGGCCGTAACCGGGCACAACTTGTCCCGACTTTAAGGTCTTCCAGATGAACTCTTTGAGCTGCTCCTCGGTGAAGTTGTCGCCAACCTGTTTGCGGAGTTTCTCGAGCCATACAAGCACCTGGGATCATACAAAACGGATTGGGTGCGATGGAATTGGTTTACATATAGTTCTTTTTGTAAACACTCAACAATTGGGATGTCCCAATTTTTGACAACATATAATAAATCGAAAACCATTTGGAGAAATAGGCTTCGTGAAGCGTTTTCAGAAATCAGATTCCAAAAATGTGATAAACTGATTTAAATAAACAAAATTTAAGTAATGACCCTCATTTGACCCCTGGAGTATCTCGTCACAAAGGCAGTTATACAGCAGGTCTACACTCTTAAGCAAATTGACAGTTTGAAATGTTCCTGTCCTGCTTATATTAGCAAAGAGTGACAAAGATAGAACTTTAATCACATGATGCGCAACTGGCCTTAAACAGTTGTCATTTATCGTAAAGCCCGAAATGTATACGAGTATTCCCAATGTATTTTTACAAATTAAATTATTAAATTACTATGTTACAAGTAAATACAAAAGAATTTAAATATCAGATTTTTAAAAGATATCTATTTACTATCAGACCATTAAATAAACAAAGGAATAATCGACGCTAAAATAAGAGAAATAAAATAAAACTATTTGTCATGGTTCATTTAGGACCCTAAACTGTGCTTGAATTATTGTCAAATTGTAATGCCACAGATTATGTTATGTACGACCTGAATTTTTCCAGGCAATGGAATGTGGCTGTCTCACTGTGACGTCATCCAGCGTATTCCGTAAAAATGTATAAAAAAATTAATACTCATCCAAATTCAAAATCAATGAAAATGGTATCTTAAAATATCCTATTCTTTCCAAAAATAAGATAAAAACTATTGGTTATTTTTTTTGGTGCATCCCAATTATGTATTTTAGAATTACTTTTAAAATAGGGTCCTGGTCGTATGATGACGGTAGGACGTTTTTACGACGTAATTGTAAGTAAATAAATCTGTCATATCGAGGTATAATATAGCTTCAAAGATGTGTTCAGTTGAGGCGTAAATAGCGTTTCAATATTAGAGTCTATACTATAAATATCTTCAAGGTTAAAGTCTCATGTAAGTTTATTATTTTGCGAGTTATTAATTTAACATTGTTTTTTTTTATATTTACGGTCTCAGTAAGAGCTGCTCATAGCTTACGATTAGACTTTAAAAAAGTATTATAAAAGACTTTGGAGTACTTACAAATATTTCGGAGCGGCCTAAGTGATCAAAAATATCGATACATGAACTAACACCTTAATAGTGTATGTACCGTTATTTTGACCACCTTGGCCGCTCCACGTATAACTCATTCTCTTAAAATCGGTTTATCTGTTAAAGATTTGCGCATATTGATGAATTAAAACATCGGTATACAAAGCTAGCATTGTCTAGCCCGTCTCAATGTCATTTTTTTACAGAAACCGTAGTCAAAGAATGACGAAGAATGACAAGAAATGTGGCTATTATCTTCTTTTTGAATTGTTGATACAAGTGGCACTTCATTACAAACTGTGAACAACACAGTACCTGATGCCTCTCACAGACGTGAATATGATTGTTTCAACGTCAAAGTATTGCAGTGTTCTAATTATATCAGTTAATCGTACATACTTTATCTAATCCATGTAAAACGAGTCCAAAGTCACATTTAATATAACGTTAACAATGTTTATTTCTTCAAAAATATTATTTCTAGTAAGTACTTGGCGTAATTCAACATTAGCGCTTATTTATTTATTTTTCCGCCCTCGACCAACCAATGGATTTCTATGTAATTACGAGTATACAGGTATAGAGACAACAATTTTTATTTTCAACAAAAAAGCTGCAGTACATTCTAACAAATTAAACCATAACCTAACCTTTTAATAATCAATTTCACTATGATTTCCTTGACAAAAGTATGAGATGTCAACATGACATTAGTAGCACAAAGGTTCCACTCTGGGTCATGTTGATGATTAAATTTCTGCCACTGTACAGTCAAGGGCAAAGATATCGACACGGCCAAAGTTGCAAAAATATGTATACACGGCCTTAATGTTAAGTGCATAAAGTCGTGTATACATATTTTTGTACTTTGTAGCCTTGACTGTACACAGACTGGTAGATTAAAGCTGCCTCACCACCGATGGCGAAGTCAAAAGACGCGACTAACAGTGTGCGATATTTTCACAGCTTGTAGTTCAGAAGCACCGACGTCCGAACACTTTGCATAGCATAGTTACCTCTTGGTTGGCAAGTCCGTGGAGAGGTCCAGCGAGGCCGTTGAGACCAGCGGCGAAGGATAGGTAGGGGTCGCTCAGAGCAGAGCCCACCAAATGGCTGGTGTGCGCGGACACGTTGCCACCCTCGTGGTCGCTGCACGAAAATAGATAAAGTCATAAAGTAATCATCACTTGACTAAAAACATTTTATGGTCGAGAGATATCTTAAAGAGCATCAATCATAGCAAGGGTCACAGAGGGTTTCAATTCAAAGAAGGTAACATGCGTGTTTTAGACCTATATTTAAATGATGTTTTTATACCGAAATCATACCACCCCTAGGCAAGCTTGGTGTAGATATTGAGTTGCAATTGTCACTGACGGATTGAAGACGAGAGTCTTGTTATACATCGGCTAAGTTAAGCTAAACTCAATTCTCAGTTATAGGCTGACCAGGAATATAAAATACTTGACGCGAGGGCAGCACTTCTACGTTTTATATTGCAAAATTCTTTACACTTACTATACGGTACCTACCAGTCATATTGACAACTGTGTTGGTGATGTTATTTAAAGGAATATTTTGTAATCCTCCAGACTTTTTCTATGACAAATACTTTTATACATTGTGAATTATTTTCCTTCCAAGACTATGGATAATCTTTGGCATTTAAACGCACACATACACAAAATAACACTTTAAAATACGACGCGCAAACAATGTTAAACTTTGACAGCAATAGACAGATGACATTTGAATTTATTGTTACCAGTGCAGGAAATTACTTCTATTGATTTTCCACTATATGGCGAGGTTGTTTATAATTCTGGTCAGCCTTTATATTTAATTATGTTGAATAAGCTCGCAAAAAATATAGCTATCTCCAACTGCCAGAAGAGTAAGGCTGCCCTATGTGAACGAGCACAAAATACTCATTAATTTATTCGCGTGCTATTTAAAATGAGAATAAGTGTACTTATTGTAACTAATCGCTCATGTAAGGCGCATTGGTTACTAGGAGAGTACCTAATAAGATTTCTTAAATCGCATTGCAGTCATAATTAAAGTGTGGGTTAGATACATACAATACAGCATAAAGTTAGATAAGATAACATCACTCCAGCACACAACAAACAGCACATCATCTTTTGTACTAGGGTATTAGAATGAAGGACACCACACTCGTGACGTGAAAAAGCCTTATAATTTCGCATTGCTGAGTTACATACATATTACCGTTTATCATCCATCAGACACGTGACAACAATTCACGACCGCTTAGAAACAACACTATGTATGTATTTTGAATAAGTTTCTTAGTTCAGACATTTCATACTATTATTTGCATTGTTCAATGTAAAATACATATTTCTACAACAAAAACTTCAAACTTTTGTATTATAGTAACCTAATTATTATCATTATTAATTAGTGTATGCTTTGTTTGCAAAGTTATCTGATTCTACTTTCAATAGCATAAATAAGAATCTAAATTGTTTGGCAATAAATTGCATCTAAATTGGCAGTTGGTGCTATCTTTTATATTACTCATCTTCATCATCATTACGGATACTATAGTCATATATTATATAATGAATGAGTAAAATAATTAAGTGAGGAGTGTCGGTCGACACAAGCGTCACATGTAAGCCCCCGTCATAATGTTGTATTTCTTTATATGATAATGTTATCATACCATGCATGAGTAATCCCTATTGAAGACTTTATGGATGGGTTATCTATCAAAGGTAACTCCCATAATGTTTACAATAACACAATGATGAAAACTTAACCTTAACATCAGTCAGTTCAGAGCAGGGAAGTAACAACTCACGGTTTATACAGTATAGTAGCATCAACAGTAGCTAATTTACATGTAGGTACAGGTATTAACAAAATTAATGTTCTAAGCATGCTGTTATGTATATGTAACACCTGTTGTTTTCTCTTTTACTCAGCACTACAGTGGAGTTAACTACTTGGCTGGTCGTACTTAAGGTCACAGTTTTATTCAGAAGATTTTTCTCAAGCTCGAGACTGCGAAATCTTGGCTGTTACAAAGTAGGTAATATGCTAAAAGCAGACTCTGATGACCGCTGCGCGGTCATTGTTTAGATCAATGTAGGTACATTTGACGCAAAAATGGGCTACAAGATTATAATACGAGACTATCGAATCATCTTACATCTCCATTTCGAGAAGTCTTTCGACTGAAACCGGGCACTTCCACGTTATTTGCGTTCAACAACGTCTCGTCTATTTTAAGGATTGCTTGCGTTAGTGAATATCAATCCGTGATAGATAGCATATTCTAATGTTGATTTTCGACCGGCGAGGCGAGACGAGAATTGAAATTTGTATGCACTCTCGCGCGCCCGCCGCGAGCCGCTGCGGGCGCCGCCATACAAATTTCAATTTTCGTCTCGCCTCGTCTCGTTTCGCCACTCTCGCCTCTCTGGTGGAAAATCACCTTAATAGTTGAGTGAAGCAAACAGTAGTGAATAACATCGACTACTACCTGTATGCCATCATTAACAAGCTTTTTATTATTATTTAAATCACCGTTTGTCGTATTATCCGATCAAGCCGTGTTACAGCGCGATTTATAACATTTGCTAACTTAAGCGACACAAGTCTAGGCGATTTAGGACTACAGGTACAGTCGACTACAAAGATAGATACAGGCGATACAGCTACAGCTACTGAAATATGTGGGATCCTTTCGACTGCCATAATTTCATAAGTCATAATGTTAGTCATATTTTTTTTCCCGCTACAACCATACTTTTTTCATACATTTTTAAATGGTCAAGAACTCTGTTAGGTTAGGTTAGGTTAGTGGTTTCAGAGAAAAAGAGTTAAGTTATGACTAGCTGTATCGATATCTCTTTGTAGTACGCACATGAAAATGCAAGGCTTAGGTCATTTACCTATAGGTGACATTAGCGCTCAATCTATCTGCAGCAGTCCCTAATAATATGATCTACCTACTACGAGTAGCTTGATGTACTAACCTGTGGATGGTGAGGTACAGACGCATCAGCTCGGTAAACTGAGGGTCGTCGAAGCCGAGCATGGTGCAGTAATTGGCCGACCAATCCTTGTTGTCGTCGATGGCGCCGATGCCTTTGCCATCACGGTATGTGTTGCGGTAGATGGTCGCCGCAATCACCGGCAGTTTGGCGATCAGGTTCATGGAATCTTCGTACACATACTGTTAAATAAAATAAAAGCTTGTAAAAATATAATGGACCATTCACGGCCAACGCTACGACTTGGCACGCCACTATTGGCTGGGTGCGAAGTACTAGGTGGGGGTAATGAAATCTATCGCAGCGCTAATAGTGGCCAAAAGTAGAAATAATGTAGGCTCTGTCATCTGTCATACGCATATGAATCTGTCATTTAACAAAGCAATTTGTGTAGACTTAACTGCCTAATTCCCCAAAAGTCCCTGTTTTGTTCTTAATTCCTCTACATCCCGGACATGTCCGCATCCCCGGTATCCCCGTATATCGGGTATCGTCATATAGGTAAGGTACACAGTTCAAATAAATCTTAAGGGCTGTTGCTGTAAAGTAGGTACTAGAAACTTTATAAACATTTCTAAATTTTAAAAAATTGCCAGTAAATATCTGTCACTCCCACTCATGTCACTCGTCGTTAACTTTACACTAGACAGTTAGGTAGGTACCATCAGCCAAATAAGTGGTCTACCAATTTTTAAACAAGTTCCTATCAAATGAATATGTCGCTAAAGTCGAACTTTCAAGTTGACAGACACGTCTATTGGAATTATTGTTTTATGACTTGCAAACGATTATCAGCTTTAGGGTGGTAGACCACATATTTGGCTGATGGTACCTATATTCGTATGTCAAGAGTGTAAATAATAAGCTATGAATAAAACACAAACAAGATACGCACCTACTAGCTTTAATGAACACTTAAGGTATTTTTAGTTAGCGTGGCACGAAAGTCCAATTGTTATCTCAATATTAATAATGGCTCGAACGAAACGTATGAAAATTATCGCTAAATTGACTTCACACGATTATACGATACAGCTCTACGGCAGACAGACAGAGGAGGCTTAGTATAGGGTCCCGTTTGGCACCATTTGGGTACGAAACCCTAAACAAAACACTGAATTTTTGTTTGTAAACAAATAGTTATTATAATAATAGTTATTACTTTATTTACTTAAAATCATTAAATTCTCAATGTTAAGTTATTTTACTTATATTTTCTCAAATCTTTAAATCGGAGAAAAGTAGCTACAAATTTTAAAACCAAAATTTATTGGAAGAATATCGATATAGGTATCGATAAAAAATATTCAAACTACGCTCAAGTTCACGGATACAATATATTTTTATTTAATACATAATTAGAAATCAAGCCATATTTATGAAATAAGACTGTTTACCGCTTCATATTAGCATATTAATAAGTAAATTTGAGAATACATTCAATGAAAATAAGAGCTATGAAAATGGTACTTGTACAATCATATTTACCAGTGAAATGTATGTTTATTTGGGTTATGGCAGTAGGTTGTATCACAACTCAACACAGAACACGACACCATTCTGGAATCCTACCGTTTTATGCAAAAAATCGAAAGGATTGCAGAAAAAAACACAAAACAAATACGAAGAAAATTTTGACAGGAGCAGAAAGGAGGCTCACTGATTCAAAACGGGTCACGCTGTCATTTTGATTTTATCTCTTTCCCACACATAGCTTATGCCGTAAGGATCGGATTCTTCACTCGCACCACTGTGTAAGTCTATTTACGCTAGTAATATTATGTTTATGATCTACGTCGATGCTCGTCAACACTACTATATTTATACACTGCTGTGTTACAAGCACACAGTTAGATTTGTAAGAAATTAAAGCTAAGTTTGATATGTGTCATATTCCAAAATTGATACTAGAATTATTATTATCACTTACCTCCCAGTACTTGGACTTGTGTACACCCTCGCTGTAAGCTTTCGCGAAGGTGGACTCGCTGTTGAGGGCGGTGACTGCTGCGGAGAACTGGGACATGGGGTGCAACTTGCTGGGCATGTTGTTCAGCATAGTCACAACGTGTGCAGGAAGCTCGGCCCTACACAAAATTACGCGACGTTATAATACTAGATTCGAACCGTAGCTATTCTATATCCAGGGTCTACCTACTCAATTCATAAAAAAATACGGATTTTCGATTCAGTGATGTTTTCGCGAAATATTTAATATTAAAGTGCTAATTTTATTTAAAATCGAGCGTCCGCCTTCCCCTCTAAAAACTAAACTGTTGGTTTGAAAAAATCCAGTGTGGTAGTAAGTATATCAAATTTACAAGAAAAAATATAAGCGCCAAGTTTGCTTGAGAATTATTAGTAGTTTAAGAGTATGTAACAGCCTAAGGGCACGGGCCCACTTAGCGTCTTTCGAGCGTCGGCGTGTAGTAAACGCCCGCGCAGCGCAGCGCCGAGACGTAAAGTTCACGTTGCGGCGCCGCGACGCCAGTGGCGTCTTTCGGACGCCAGCGTCTCGTTAACGCCCGCGCAACGTCGACGCGGCGTCAATAGCGTTCGTCGACCGTCAGCGTCTTGTCAGCGCTCGCATAGCGTCACTGCGACGGACAGAGCGCAATGCAATCCACGCATTTCGACAGCCTCAGTTGAAACATTAGCGCCAATGAGAATATTTGCATATCTCTTCCCAAGCCTTTCTTTTAAGAACACGATCACTGTAATCTCTTTTAGACATCTCCCATACTAGCTTTTGCCCGCGGCTTCGCCCGCGTGGAATTCGGTTATCGCGCGCTGTTCCCTCGGGAACTGTGCATTTTTCCGTGATAAAAAGTAGCCTCTGGCCCATAAACTATCTCTATGCCAAAAATCACGTCGATCCGTCGATCCGTTTCGACTTGAAAGACGGACAAACGTACACACAAACACACACTTTCGCATTTATATAATATAGTATGGATTACAGGACAGTTTTGTATTTGTTGTATAAAAAGTTCAATGTCAAACTCGTCTCCTGTCGATGACTGCATTTCCGACATGATGTGTTATCTTCTGACTGACTTTAACCACAAAACACAGATAGTTCAGAAGTCAATCTCCTGAATGTACTTCACTTTTTATACCTACCTACGCTCAGCGGTCGCTCTAAGACTGTCATGTCAAGTTGTCAACTATGGCTTATGCACCAAAAAACTATCGTTGTAGTGGCACGGGAAAGAAACGGGAAGAATGGAAATATAAGTTAATGACAAATATTTTAATTTTACTGTCATTAGCGGCGAGTCCCGGGGGAGGGGGAGCTGCGCTGGCGCTGACACGTATCGGTATCTGACAGTCACCACCTGACGTCGAGGCGACGCTGCGCGGACGCCGCGTCGACGCTGCGCGGACGTTAATGAGACGCTGGCGTCCGAAAGACGTCACTGGCGTCGCGGCGCCGTCGGCGCTGCGCGGGCGTTTACTAGACGATGACGCTCAAAAGACGCTCAGTGGGCCCGGGCCCTAAGGTATAAATATACTTAAACTTGGAAGATTCCGCACAAAATACGAAATCTTAAAAAAATAAAACTTTATTTTTTCGTAACGACTACCCTTAGGCGCTAAGGCTATCTTAGACGTGTCCGATACACTCTTGGCCGGTTTTATTAAACTGAAACTCTTAGTCGATTTTCACACTCTCGTAGACTTTTAATGTAACACTGACTAGAATAATCAAAAATTATTCTTATTAAAAACTTCATTCCCTCTTGGATTACAAAAACAAAAATTGTTTAGTTTCGTTTTACGTCATAAAATTCGATATGCATTAGCATTCAATGTTTGCCGTTTCTGTCTACTTCAAAAGCTGATCACAGTGTCGAGTTTTACAACAGGAAAATTGTATGGTTCAAAGAATGTCCAATAAAAAGGTATATAGGTATATGTACCATAATAAAATGAGTGTACGATTCTCAGAATTTACAATTCACTGCACGTTCGTGGATTGTTTTTTTTTTTATTAACAGTTTATTTTATGGTTAATAAATAAAACAGTTAAGTCTCTAATATTGACCGCAGTCCCATGCGGACGGCGTTTAAACAAGATTATAATGTGATAGTGAAAATGTTATTAAACTTTATCCAGAAGTTCATCCAGCAGGGCTACTACGAAACTCGAAACTCGAAGTTCGTGTCGTGTGATCCCTCTCGCTCTCGTATTAAATAGTATGTCAGAGGGACAGCACGACACGAACTTCGAGTTTCGAGTTTCGTAGTAGCCCAGCAGCTATGTCAATACAAGGTTATCGTCGACATCACGCGATAGCCGCGGTGCTATCACCATCCCGTTCATGACATATTATTGGCACGCACGTGTTGATCATAAGTCCCAAGGCGTTTTGTCATTTTTATTTGTCGCCAAGTAGTTCTCTATCGTCCCAGCCTTGTTAGAGAGGGTTCAACATGGCGGGATATAAAACTTATCAACTTGCATGGCAACAGGTACTAACAATCATTCATTTAATTATAAGCTTATTACAGCTTTTTAAGCTGTAAGATAATTTAACAAAGTTTTAAAGACTCAAAATAGGCAGAATGAATTTTCATATGTTCATATCATAGACAGACAGACTAAATAACAAATTCACAAGACAAAATAGTGGAAGACCATATTATTACCATGGTATCTTATTTGTTTTGTTACCTCTGGGCCCATTCTTTGGATAGAGCTTTGACTTGCGCGTCGGTAGGCACGTCCCCAGTGACGAGCAGCCAGAAGAGACCCTCGGGCAGAGGCTCCTCGCCTCCTTTGGCCTTCGGCAGGGCCTTCTGGCATTCGGGGATGGACATGCCACGGAAACGGATGCCTTCATCAGCGTCCAGCACTGAGGTTTCCCAGACCAGACCCTTGATGCCACGCATTCCGCCGTACATCTATTGAAACATTAGGATAAACCTTGATTTGATTCTGACTGTCCAAATTAATTAAAATTGATGGTCATCCCACAAAATAGGTCGCACTAAAACAATAACTAAAGTGCTAATTTGGCAGGCACTATGCATTGTGCTGTAACTTCTCAGCTTACTTGACTATTTTGAGTGCATAAATTACTCGTTTTATTTTATCTCACTCACACAGTGCTACACAAAATACACATGTAGTAAAGTACTTTAAGTAAAGCAAAAAGGTTAATAATGATTTCGCATTTCCCTCATACTCTATGTAGGTTGGCTAAATGTTAAATTTAAATACAAAGTGCAACTGGAAATGCAAACAAGCTTAGTCGCAGATACTATTAGATACTTAGTCATGGACTAGTGTCACTGACCATGTCGATTGTGACCTCGCCGACTTTAGTGTTGCCATGCTTCTTGCGGAAGTCGCGAATCTTCTCCTGCTCTTTGGGGATCTTTTCCTGAAGAACGCTCTTCAGGTTTGTGGGTTCGGCGCTCAAGCCCCTCAGCAGAATCGATGCCGTCGGGCATGCTTTCTGTAAACAAAGAAAAACTCGTAAGGATATTGCTTGGTGTTACATTTAAAACTTTTTAGGACTGCATGCATACAATCCAAAAAGTTTTATGTTTAAAATGTCATTTGAACACGAATCGTCGCGTTAACACTGAAACATGATCTTTGAGAAAGAGTAAAAAGATAGTTTCTATAAAATAAGTGCTTTTGCAATTGTTTAAATTTTTCGTCAGCAGCAATCAGTCAGCAAAAACTACACAGTAATTTGTTGCCATTGGTGCTAGCTGTTCTTTTATTTGTATTACACACATTAGGTTAACGACAAATATTCCGTGTAAGTATTCACGTAAACCAGCGAGCGATCGCCTTTACCGACCTTTGGACAGTGAACTCCGTAATTAAATCAAACGCGATAGGCAATTCGTGAGACATAAACCCGCTTATTCAAGGTGATCATCCTCTGCGAGTCGCACCTATCTAGTGACGTGATGACGAATCTACTAAACGGCTCCACTGATTTGTCTGTACGTAATTCGATCAAAGCAATGATTGCGGGACTGCAAATCAATCTTCAGACGCGTCGAAGGGCCAGCGTCGGCCACACTTTAATGTAATTGAATCCTATTGTAATTGACAAGGCGATGTTAGAGTGCACAATTTGTCTGACTTTATTATTGTAACCACCTCGATACCAAAACAGTAGACGAGAGCGTAGGTATCTCCGTAGTTTAACCAAAACAAATCAATAACTACTTACAGAAATATAAATTGTTAGGTTTCTTTCAAATTAGCAAGTCATTAGAAATACATAGCATAGAATTTGAATATCTATTATTATAGCGAGTGTAACTGCAGCACAATCAGGTGCGCCTCTATTTATTTTCCATTCCAACGTCTCGTGTAGGTACATATCTTCCTTGAAACTGTTGCAAAAAAATTTAAGATTGAGGTCACATCACACTATGAAATTACACATCAACGAAGATTTCCTTGACAACTAACAGGAAAAATGTAGATATGTACCTTGAGATAAGGCAATTCAAGTTTAACTTCTTCAGTTCCCTAATATACCTACTATTCAAGATGGGTAATTTGATTTTTTACTAGAGGTTTGGTTTTAAATATAACAAATGTTTCACAGTAGCTTCGATTGTAAGCATAATGGCAGGGAGTTATCTAATTTGCATTTTAACTGAACTAAATAGTACTCAAAATATTTAATTCAAATTCCGGCTCGGACAATCGATTGAAACTCAAGACGCGAGTCTAATTTGAACTTCTTACGTAACTTACTCAATACAAAGTTCATACGGCAATGATGGCTACTGAAAATATATCGCTGTTAGTTTGTTACATCCTGTGGAAATATAGATGGAATAGAGTAAAGTAGGTATTCCCTTCGAATAGCCAGGCAAATAAGGAAAATTCAGTAAGCAAAAGCAAAATGTCAAAAAAATTGCGACACGTTTTTTTTCTTAACAAGATAATCGAGAGCGGTCTGGGGTTATAAGGAGAATAAAGTGGACACCAACAATTTTCGCAGCGTGTAAAGAACTTGACGCGGCATTCATTGGCTTTAATAAAATCTTATTCATACTCCATCCGTATTAATTCCCAGCACGTAGGTAGGTACCTACCTACCGAGTGATGTCATAGTCTTGTAAAAAATAATTTCGGTATACACAATCCGTAGTTGATAAAATGTGATCCTCCATTTAGTAATACCACAGAATATAGTATAGTACTGTAATACGTCAGTATAACACGAGTAGCTGAATACCTACGTAGTTGTTTACGAAACTGCTATCTTATACAACTCATTCAATCATGTCATTACACACACGAGTGTCCTCTTCACCTGGTTTGTATTCGTTTTCCTATCAACATTCCGGAACTCAGTGGCAGCTTACTATGTACTCGAACATCTGAGTGACCTAAACCTTAATTTGTCGAGCGATTAACGGTCCGATTACGAACAAAATGGCCCTTTTTTCTATTACTTAAACCGAGTAGTTTTTTTATATTCCTTGTTTGCAATACTTAATTCATTAAACGGCACAACGACGTCAACCAACCCAACTTGGAATCGGTAATTTACATAACATTATGATGAATAAAGCAGGCTAATGCTGTATTCAATATAAATTTGAAACCGTATACTGCAGGCGGTAAGTATTTATTTATTTATAATATTATAGCGAAATCATAAAGGAAAGCATCGTTCTATAAAAGTAAGTATATGAATCGATAAGATAGTATGAATCAATAAATGGACTCGTAATGCTACCAGCTTCTAAGGTATTATATAAAGTACTATTATAATCACGTGAATAATGCAAAAACTTATACCTATTATACATGTTTTTGGTGGGTGCTATAGCTATACTACTTTGGTTATTTGTAAGATTCAATATATTTACAGGCTAAAGCTAGTCATTATATACTTACTTAAGTAAGTTAACATTCTTCAGACATAAAATAATAAAGAAAGTTGCGATGAATAGGTTATTAGTTAAACTACCTAGGTAGATTAAGGTACAATTTTTAAATGCGGATATTTATATGCTCGGTAAGAATGCAAGCGCTGGCGCTTTGGCCATGGCCATGACCATGACATTGAAGAGCGCAGCAATGGACCGTCCGAGGAAGGTCCGAGGTGTTCTGTTCATACCCGTTTTGTATGAAACATTTTTACATAATACCTATCCACGTACTAGATATTAGCTCAGCACTCCTAACCACTAAGTACAAGAAAGTTAAGTAGGTACAAACAAACCCGTACTAAACAGATTACCACTTAGCCTAGGAATCCTATTGAGAGACATCCCCTAACAGGATAAGTTAGGATTTGTCTGTGCTTTAACCTATTTTGTACGAGTTTCTCATAAAGACAATGTTACTTAGGCGTTGAATTTTTGTAGCATTGCCAAAATTTTAAAAGCTGATAAGCAATTTAAAGTTGGCTAACTTTTCAACTAAAAAAATATTAAGCAAATACTTAGTCTAATTATAAAAAAAAAGTCGTTTTTGTGTACATTTATAACCTGAGATTTTAATAAAAGTATTGTTAAGGCACAGTAGGATATTATATAAAGGCATTAGAAGTATACGTACAAGCTGCACTGTTTGGCGTTGGTATTAACTGGTCAACATTTGGGCGCGTGCCGAGCGAGCGCGAAGCGCGAACATACATGACCTGAGTTTATCTTTAGAGTAGGGGGCGAAGCAGAGGACACGAATTGCAAACGAATGTCATGGAGAGCTGATAGTGAAATCTGCGAGTTTTCACGAACCGTAATACGTTATCATGATAGATGTAACGATTATCCGCATCTGGTGTTATCTGGAAAACGTGGCGGCACTGCCGGCCGCAACTCTCCACGTGACACAGTTGCCATCTCAACTCAAGAACTTTTGAAAGACAAATCAGAAAGCGTTTCAGACGAATGTTCGCGCGAGTGACTTGAAAAAGGAACATAACGGTCACGGAAACGTAATAGGAGTTAAACCCAACTCGCTCGTCATATCTTCGGAAATTTACTACGACGTATTAAGTAGGTACCTATACACTAAGTGTGCATCAACATTGCGTTTTCTTTTCTACGATAGAAATACGCGATTCTTTCGGCACTGACTAGTAGTGACTAGTGACGTGCCTGGTTATCATAGCGAAGCGCCACCGTGCGTGACACTGACACAGATCGGGCACAGCACAAGGTCAATGTTTCAGAAAGACGCTTGCTGGGAATTCCAACAACCGCGCTCAAGAGCTGTAGGTATTTACAAACAAAGTAAAGTGGTCAGTGTTTTACAAAGCCAAAGTTTTACTCTGCCACTCACCAAGGAAATAGGTATATGGTGTTGCTATTTGACGATCTAGCTAGGTATATTATATAAGTTTAACGTGTATATACTTGTAAATCAATCCTCTGGTAATTTTTACCCGACTGCCCGAAGGAGGGTTATGTTTTTCGAGCGTATGTATGTAAGTATATATGTATGTGGATATGTATGTCCATTTCTTTGGTCCTAGCTGCAGCCTAAACGGCTAGACGGATTGTAACATATGAGGTATCATTGGATTCGTCATAACTGTCGGAGTCACATAGGGTATATCATATTTCAATATGGCGTCTGCGAAAAAAAATATGGCGAAGGAATAAAAAAAATTTTTGTATTGTAACAATATGGGAATCAAATGAAAGCTAACCCATTCTAAATATATATGAGTTATAATACTTTTAATCTATTTTCACAGAAATATTAAAAATATATAAAATAATTTTATTTCTAATAGCATCAACTCAAGATGAGTCACGCAAATGAGGTGAAAATTGAAGTGGAAAATCTCATGGGTTATTAAGGAAATTTCTCAGGATATTAATTTAATAAATGACTGTACTTTATTGACTGTACTGTAAGGATACTATATCCCTACTAGGTTTAATCAAAGTAATAGAAACTTAGATTATACATTATAGCCTTGACTGATGAGATGGAAAAATACCAAATTTATTTAAGTCTTTACATACCTAATAGTTCAGGTGAAAGCTGATAATGATGTTGATAACATTCTATCTTGCTATGAAATCAAAAGTAGTGTTTAAGAATAAATAAATGTTTTAATAAAAACCAACCAACACCAATGATTCCTGAATAAATTGTAGTCTTAAGCACATCAGGTGACATCGGTATTTTAATTAGAATAAATAAATATATTTCAAGACCAAAGCTCACAGATAGTTCCACGGGCTCTGTTTATAATGTGAATTGTATATTACATAACTACAACTTTATCTAATTTTTAATCATTGATGATATTTACATAATAAATTATAAATTTATATTCAAATATTCATGATTATCTTCCTCATCAAGTTGTTCCACAGATATCCTTTTAAAAATGACCTATCATGTTGATGCTTCTAACTAGTGCATAAAAATATGATCCAGCTACAACTTAGTACATACATTGTTAGGTATAACTAACATACTGTAAGATTGCATAGAATTATAAAAAAAAAACTTTTATATGTACCTACCTATAATTTTATTTAGTTTCACCTGTCCCGTTGTCCAACTGTCTGTCTGTCTGTAGTCAAATCTTGCAAGTTAAATTCGACCAACTTCCAGTAGTTGGATTGACTTGAAATTTGGTACTTATGCAAAAAGTGTGACTATACAATAATCTGGTAGTGACATCCTGGTAGTCCGGTCAGAATTGTCTCCACAGGACGGAACTCTTCAACGGTTAATGGCATAGACTTGAAATTTGGTGTGCAAATGTAGTTTGGGTGACAATAAAAGTACAGTCAACAAAAAGTAGTCAGCAAAAAAAAGCTTTTATAAATTTTATTTTTTTACCGAAATCTTATTTACTTAACTGTAATTTACACTAAGACTGAGTGATAGGTACTTATTTCGAATGGACATTATGATAAAGAAGCTGACCTCCAAGTAATAACGTTATAAAATGAGCAAGGAAGTTTTCAACATGCAAGATCATTTTTATTTCAATCCTAAGTAAGCCTTTTTTTATATGGGTGTAGTCCACAACGCGTGTCGGTTTTTGAAAAAAAAAGCGTATGGCACTCAATATGGAATGGGACACGCTGCGGAAAACTACGGAATGTTTCACCGGACCGCCGGGTAGGCAACCAAGATTCACTGCAATTTAACGGCCACGATTAGTACTTAACACTGTCTAAAATGCAAGTTTTAACCGTGATATAAGTGTACAATTAACAAATCTGTATTCTGAAAAAACTAACATTACATAACTACAAACTCAAAATGTGGCCACGAAGGTTATAAAAAGAAATTAGATCTTTTCCAAAATTGTTACTTAAACCACCTTATAAGCATAGTAAATACGAATTTAATAAGAATATTTACCTGCACTTCTACTAATTTCGTAGATGTAATTCTGAAAAGAGCCATTTTTGATCCCGCCGAGCGCTACCTCTCACGTACCAACCACGCACAACTACTAGGGCAGTAGGTGTAGCTTCAGCAGAGCGCGCGGAACGAGCTAACCATCGATCCGGTCGAAAACCAGAGACAAGACTCGATTAAACGATCCGATCTGTCAAAATTACGACTAAACCAAGACTAAACTTACTGAAAATCTAAATTATTTGTAGGTACAACACGGAAGGAAAATGGAAATTTTACCCCAACATCAGACATGTCATGCATGTAAGTCAAGCCCAAGTCAAACCTTATAGGTACCACTTCCGCTCATGCTAGCAGAGTAAAAGTAAAAGTACGTAGTATCTCTTATTAGTCTGTGAGTAAAAGACATGGTATAATGACGCGTACACACCCCCAACGAAATATTCAACGTGACTCCGCACACTCGTTGATCTTCGAAGGTGCGTCAAATTTCAAGCAAACGTTCGTTGGCACCTGATTCCGGCTTGCATTCCCAATTAAAAAATGGACGACGACGATATCATTATAATTGATAGTTTTATATACTGTAATGAACTCTCTATACTTAAGTAACGTAAACGGCGTGAAATATAGACGAGGTATACGACAACCACTTACACCACGTTGGCGTTCTTTGGGCCGGTGTGCACCCACCATTAAACAGAAGACGCACTTTTCGTACAAAACCGAAGACTGAATAAAATTCTGTATTTTCATACTCTACAAATAATTTAGTACAAAAATTTGCACTTTTACTACCACAAAAAAAATACTCTAATTAATTGGCTGATAACTTTCGGTTTGCATTTTAACGCATTGTTACTTTTATTTTTAATTTGATTAGTAAGTGTAGTTTGGACTTGATGCAGCTGAAGGATGTATACTGGCTGTCAAAAAGTCATAATGCTGCCAGAGATCGATTACTTTAGCTAAATTGGAGGAATCCTTTCGTTCGTGACAACATAATAATATTACTTAACACATTAATATGAAAACAGTTTTAACCTTTTTAAGGTTCCGTAGCCAAAATGGTCAAAACGGAACCCTCGTAGTTTTGCCATGTCTGTCTGTCTGTCCGTCCGAGGCTTTGCTCAGGGACTATCAATGCTAGAAAGCTGTAATTTTGCACGAATATATATGTAGACTATGCCGAAAAAATTGTAAAATTAAAAAGGAAAAAAAAAAATTTTTTTTAGACACCCATAGACGTTAAGTGGGGTTAATTTTTTTTCTCATCCAACCTTGTAGTGTGGGGTATCATTGGATAGTTATTTTAATACCATTAGGGGGTTGCTTAAATGATTTTTTGATTCAGTGATTTGTTTGCAAAATATTCAACTTTAAAGTGCAAATTTTCATTAAAATCGAGCGGGGCCCCCCCTTTAAAATCTAAACCGGTGGGAGGAAAAATTTGAAAAAATTCAGGATGGTAGTAAATATAACAAACTTACAAGGAAAAATATAACGGTTAAGTTTTCTTGACAATTATTAGTAGTTAAAGAGTAAACCTTATTTAATTATTTTAGTACCTTAGGATACTAAGGTATAAAATATACTTAAACATGGAATATTCCGTACAAAATACGAAATCCTTAGAAAAATATTACCTAATTTTTTCGTAATTACTACGGAACCCTATTTTGGGCGTGTGCAACACACTCTTGGCCAGTTTTTTTTATTTAGCTCTTACTGTCTAGTACTTACGCTTTAAGGGTGTCTCTAACCATGGGTGGGGCTTTCAATTCAAGGTTCGATTCTACTCACGAAACTAAGCTACTTTTGTTAGGTAATATTTTCAAAAAACTTAAAATTAGATCATTTATAGATTTTAATTAAGAAGTTTAATTATTAAATCAGTGTATCGGACATGGCGGTGTTATCGTTGTCTCTTGGTACGAGGGCTTTGAAATATTTTTGACATTTATTTGACATCTCTAAGATAATAATTTTTCAATGTGTCGACAATTTAGTATTTATCACATACATTGAAAATTACATTTATTTTGTATGAAAAAATGAAATTAACAGTGGTGATGTTTTTAAAAAGTCGCAGAACAAAAATAGCTCAGTTATATGACTGACTAGAATTGAATCCTGGATTTAAAGCCACATGGTCAGAGACTCCCTGTATTACTGTCAAAATTTGAAGGATCCATTGCTTATTGCAAAGCAATGAGGACTATCGCGTATGAATTCGCCACTAGAGGCGCTAGTGTAGCGTGAGGTCTCCGAAATGTCAAATTTCATTGTTTTTGGGTGAGCTACGCGGGTATATTTATAATTAGAATAATTTTGTGAATATTTTGCAATATCTGAAATTAATTATGGCAAATATGCGTTCCGGGGCAATGAATGTCTGTGTTTTGAGACAGTTTTGTCTTTCGGAAACCTTTGTCCTCCTTTTTTTCCGAACAAAACGGGGACTATGCAACACTGTGGCATGCTCGATATTTATATGGTACGGTTTTAAGGTGAATTAAATATGATTTTAATCTAATCTTTGTTTTCACGCCCGTAATAACAGACTTTCAAAACCATACTTAAAAACCTCACGCAACAGTGCGCCATCTAGTGAGACAAAAAACGATAGCCCTCATTGAAAAATATTGAAATAGCTCACAGCATTTCGATATTAGCAGTCAATAGAAAGCGGGGGGCCACTCCAAAATTTGAGTTGTATCGTACCATCTCTCTCACTTTCTTATTAAATACTGTTGGCATGAGGGAGACGGCATATTACGAAGTAAGTTTGTCTTTCGAACTCTTCGTTCGTCTTTACAGCCTTATTCATAAAAAATCCTTAATTGAGGTTTGATCGGTCTGTTACTTAGCAGACTGATTAAGCTTGTTAGACGGTTGTCAAGAAGTATGATTCATAAACGCTTGCTAGCAGTCTGCTAGTTGTTGAGCTGCTGATAGACGGATTAGACGCGTTATGTTGGCCACCTTGACAAATCAAAGACAAAAAATGGCCTAATCGATAATTTAAAAAAAAAATTGACAGCAAATTACCAGGAAAAAAATAAAAAGCGAGATGTTTGTTTTCCCGCCATTTCCGATCCGCATGTTTATGTTGTGCAAAAAGCCATAATTATGTTAATCATCCTTATTTTTTTTTCATATTCATTGTTAATTTATTGTTGCTAATTTAGAGGATTTTTAAATACAAATTCCGCTGCGTAGCCCTGCCTTCACTATAAATATCTTCGGTACCTATGGTTTTTTGCTCTAGTCAAAGTCAGCTGTTCAAACTTGTGGCGGCCATTTTGTGACTTAGCAGAGAGATAAAGGAGGGTCTACGGTCCTCTAACTTTAGCAGAGCCTTGATCGACTGATTAGCGCTAACAGACGTTTATGAATCATGTTTTTTAGCATCGGGCCTTCAAGGCGCCTTCAAGGAGGCTCTAACTTTTTATGAATAAGGCTGTTAGTCTTTAGATGTTTTTTTTTTGGGTTTATGTTCTATAATCTGGCAACCCAGCCGAGTAGTATAATACCTATTACCTCGCCTCTCGCCTCGTCTTAAAACTTTGTCTCCCTATATATACTGTAGTCTTTGCTTTGTTTGTTTGACTCACATCACAACTTGTGTAGTAAGTTAAGCGTAAATAGACTATAAAATCAATTTACGATTAAATTGCTTACCATTATTTAGGTAGTTCCTCCTAGAAGCTTTCGGCGATGCATTGGTTCTTTATTTTAAGTATATGCCTACTCGAAGTTGTAACCGGCCGGCATTTTCACCTCGGCCGCAGTAAATATGGCAATTTAGGTGCTCCTGCCGATAGCAATGGTTTGAGGCTGCCTAAAGCGCAATGGTTTAAGCAAAAGCTAGACCATTCCAGTTCATCAGACCAGAGGACTTGGAAGCAGGTATGTTAGTTGTTTTTTTTTTAAATAATAAATTAACTTACAATACCCTCAATAAGAAAATATTGGTAACTGAATTATATTGAGCTGTTATATTTCAAAAAAATCACAGAACTGACCAATACCTCAAAACTCTTAATGTTAAATAGTTTTTATAGACGGAGAGCGGACTGCAAAATTTCGTTCACCTACTTGGTACCACGATGAACAGCACAATGGTTTCCCATCGAACTGATGCTGTGTCCGAATTTGATAGTCTGCCGCGGCGGAACTTGCCGAAAGTACCAAAAAAGTAGTCACTTCCGGTGCGAAAAAAGGGGCATTATTTAACCCATCTAATACTGAAATAATAGTCATATCGCTTTTTATCATTTTTCTTTTTATTTTCAGCGCTACTATGTGAATGACAGCTTTTATGATTTTAATAACCCTGGTCCTGTGTTCCTGATGATTGGTGGAGAGGGTCCCGCAGATCCAAGGTGGATGGTCAAAGGTGCTTGGATAGACTATGCCAAGAAGTTCAATGCCCTATGCATCAATTTAGAGCACAGATACTATGGAGAAAGCCATCCAACTCAGTAAGAATTTTGATTTATTTGTATATAAGGATTGCACAGCTTGGAGAAGGGGTTGTACATTATGTTATTAAATTTTGTACCAGGCGGCTTATATCAAATAAGGTGTCTGTCAAAGTTATCTGAAACTAACAAAAACATGGTGTATTTGGTTGTATCTTTAACAAGTTATTCCCAAGCCTTTTCTCAAGCGTTTTCTGGTTGCTATGCATTGTTAGGCGTTGCTGGGCGGCCAAGGAGACAGCCGCAGTGACGGTTTAGCGCCATCAACCGCCGGCAGGCAAAGAGTGAAAATTGAAAATTGATCTTTTTTCAAAATACCTGGAAGTGCTTATATTTCGGCGATGTTTTTACAAGATTTTTAATAACTTGCAATGTATGTTTGTTCCGTTGGAATCTTTCAACTCAAATTTGAAATGGATATCTTATTTGGGATACTTGCGCAACAAGACCAAGCCAATACTCATCACGGTGCACGATATGTTTAAGGGGTTGGAGATTCATAAAAGTAGTATACTAGATATGTATTCGGTAGGCATATAGGTTTCTTATGTTGATGTCAAATCATGTATAAAGTGTAATATTGATGATATCACCAGGCCAAAGCGACACATACCAACTGACGGTCTAAAACAAACTGTAATTAGAATGTTGGCACAAGAGTACAGAGATTTTTACAAACTGTTTACCGACGGATCAAAAACTATTCATGGCGTTGGAGCCGCTTTCTTGGATACGCAAGTGAATTGTTGTAAACAATATAAATTACATGCAGGACTTTGTATTATGAGAGCTGAACTGGTAGCTATGTACAAGGCATTAACATATGTGCAGGAAATCGGAAAAAACCAGGTTGTGATTCTATCAGATTCAAAGAGCGCGCTTCAACACCTGGCTCGGTGTACCTCGGGCACTCGAGGGATGCCGATAGCCTACGACATCTTAAAACTGGTGTACAAATTGCGCTCAGACGGTGTCCAATTGGTCTTCCAATGGATACCATCTCATGTTGGGGTGGGAGGCAATGAAGAAGTTGATAGAGTAGCTAAGTTAGCAGTAACGGATGGTATGTGTCTCTTGGATAAACCTTATGGTGCTGAGTTAATGCAATTAGCCAGGGAGAAGTGTTTTGCAAAATGGCAAGAAATGTTCAGTATTGTATCCACAACTAAGGGCATTTGGTACGGCACCATAGAGAGTAAAATCTTCAAAGTACCCTGGTTTGATAATTCCAGCCTCCCCAGGGATCTTCTCGTTTGGGCTTTTCGTGTGCGGTCTGGTCACATTCCACTGAACAGTTTTTTGAATTTGATGAGAGTTGTGCAATCACCTTTGTGTATAGGTTGTAATAAGACTGAAGACCTAATTCACTTTCTTTTGGAATGTGATCAGAATAAGGACATCAGAGACAGGTATTTGGATGGTATGGGCTTGTTCAATGGAGGTGTAAATGTAATTCTGAGTCGACCGCTTTCAGAGGAGGCGATGCTGATTTACAGGTTCATTAGACAGGCCTTTGCATCCAGAGACGTGGCTTCGGTGCAACAGAGAGCGTGAAATTTGTAGTGTGGTGTATATAACTGAGGCTCCCCATGAGGCTGACATAGTCACATTTGGTGTACTAAAGCCTCGTTAAAATACTAGATAAAAAAAAAAAAAAATGGATATCTTCAACCGATTGAGCTGAAATTTTCCTTGTATGTACAAATTCGACATGTATAATACGGCGTAACCTTCGGAGCTTCAACACAAGTCTCACTGAAACAGCAATAGAGCAGAACCGAGGGTCTAAAGTATTTATTCAGCAGCATAGAAGAAGCCACCTAACGAAGCGAAACTCACGATGATGGAACCGATTTGTCGACACAAATCGGAGTACACCGACAAGCTGCCAGAGATCAGCCAAGACGAGTTGCTACTGGCTCCGAGACATCTTTAAGAATGGAAAAGCCCCCGGTGAAGATGGAATTAATTCAGAGCTGCTGAAGGCTGGAGGAGCTCCTCTTATACAGGAGCTGCAGAGCCTTTTTTACTCCGTTCTTTACTGCGAGAGAACTCTAAAGGCGTGGAACGAGAGCTTAGTTGTTCTGTTTTTAAAGAATGGAGACAAAACCCTTAAAAGTTACAAACCTATCTCGCTCTTAAGCTACGTCTATAAGCTGTTCTCGAGAGTTATTACGAATCCGCTCACCAGGAAACTTGACGAGTTTCAGCAACCGGAATAGGCCAGATGTCGCGGAGGAATTGGCACCATAGACCATGTACACAGTACGGCAGATTATACAGAAGTCCGAAGAGTATAATCAGCCTCTGTGTCTGGCGTTTGTGAAATATGAAAAGGCCTTTGACTCTGTCGAAACCTGGGCTGTCCTGGAGTCCTTACAGCGATGCCAAGTAGACTATTGTTGTCTAAGTGTTAAGTAAGATATCTGTACGAAACCGCCACAATTAGTGACCAAGTACAGGGTCCGCAGTCCAAACCCATCCAACTGCGCAGAGGAGTGGGACAAGGAGATGTCATATCACCGAAATTGTTCTTAAGAGCATTGGGCGCGGACGTATACATCTTACACTTTGGATTCGCAGATGACATAGTCTTGATGGCGGAGTCGTTCGAGGAGCTGCAACAAATGTTGGACGGCCTTTCATCGACCTCACGTCGGAAAGGTCTCGGTATGATTGTGGATAAGACCAAAAATATGGTCAACGACTATGTTGATCCGAGCCCGTCATCTTAATGGAAACTTTCTTGAAGTAGCTTCGGAGTACACATACCTTGGGCAGATTTTGCAGCTAGGTAGAAACAACTTTGCGAAGGAGGCCAAGAGGAGGTTCAGCTGGGCTGGGCAGCATTCGGAAAATTACGTCGAGTTTTCTCGTCATCCATACTGCAATGTCAGAAAACGAATTTCAACCAGTATGTTCCACCCGTCATGAGATACGGAACTGAAACGTGGACACTTACAGTACGGATCCACCAGTTCAAAGTCGCTCAGCGAGCTATGGAACGAGTTATGCTCGAAGTTTCTCTGAAAAATAGAATACGCAACGAGACTATCCAACATAGAACTAGGATCGTCGACATAGCTCAGAGAATCTGCAAGTGGAAGTGGCAGTGTGCTGGTCATTCTATCTAAGAACCAACAACCGTTGGAGTAAACGAGTTCTTGAGTGGAGACCGCCTTTTGGTAAACCTGGTGTAGGTTGCCCTCTAGCCAGGTGGACGATCTGCGAAAGGCTGCTGGTAGAAGCTGAAAACAAAATAAAAACATATTTTATTATATATTTTTCGTCATTACCGTCAACATGTCGTCATTACCAATATAAAAAAATCATTACCATACTAAAGACATGTGGCAAACAATTATGTAGCAAATGATTGGCTAAGGCAAATAACAAATAGTCAAATAACATTTGGCCAATTTTTATACATAAGGTAGGTATATCAGTCATATATAATAAAATGAATAAATGTTAAATTATATGGCGGTGAGCGAGCGAAGCGAGCGAGCAAGACGAAACTAGGCAGTAGCGACTTGGATAGGTTAGGTTCAGCAGCCTAAGGCGGGAGCGAAGCGTAGCGTAGGTACCTGGCTTCCGCCTTAGCCTTCGATGTTAGGTTTTTTTTGTAACAGAACGGAAAAAATCATTGACTTGCTTGCTTGTTTGCTTGCTAAATTAAGGAATGCCAACGCATTTGACGAAAACACAAATGTCATTTTAAAAAAATCCCAGGTAATAATTTGCATAATAATCATTTATCAAATCATTAGTTGGGAAATGATATCAGTGCGAAATGTTGAGTTGGGAAATGAAATTTCGCCTAAATAAAAATATGGGATAAATAGTTTGGGAGTTAATAATCAACTAAATAATTTTCGCAAAAACATTAGTAAACCTGTTTTTTTAATAGATAAGTACTAATATAGATGAAGATGATGATAGACATATGCTTAATTTACAAACATCACTACATTTAACTAAGCAAAACAGCAATGAATTACATACATATTAAATTAATTGAGATAACTTAAATATGACTGTGTGCTGTGTGAACTCTTAAATGTTTTAATAATAAACTTTGTTATTATAAACAACAAATAAGTAGGGTATTGACAACATATTTACCTTATTTCGTAGCATGAACATATAATTGCCTAGTGATTTGTAATTTTCATAACAGCCTGGATCTTCATATTGTTTCTAGATCAACCTATGCTAAGACTAAACTTACCCGCGGCTTCGCACGCGTAATCCATTAGATACGGCAGTTGAATTTTAACTCCTGGGTTTTATTTAGTTTTTTTTCAGGGGGGCATTCCCAAAAACTACAGCGACAATTTCATTAATGTTGTTTAAATTATTTAAAACATTAACATTCATGTTTCTAATCCTAGGATTAGACACTTGAAATGTATAAAAAGTAGCCTATGTCACTCTGGGGCCCATAAACTATCTCTATGCCAAAAACCGTCGCTCCGTTACGGCATATTAAAAGAGAACGTGAAAGACGGACAACCATACACACAAACACACACACTTTCGCATTTATAATACTAGTATGGATTTTACAGATTATGTAAATACAGGCATTGATAATATGCATTGCACATATGTTCGGGCGTTTTTAAAAAAAATGTACCCTTTCCTTTTTTTTCAAAAATAATGAAAGGGTAGGTACACTTTTTTTGAAAACGCCCGTTCCTGAAATTATGTCATACCACAAAATAAAAAGTAAAAACTAAGCTAAGCTGCCTGATAAAATTACTTGCATGCCTCAGTTAACGACTTACAACAAAAGCATTAAAAATAAATACCTATTTACCCTTTTGTCGCGATATTATCATCATTATTATTCACTGTCATTACGCATAAGCTAAGCATGGATTAATAAAAGCCAGCAATTTCATATATCCTAGCTGAATACTTGGTATATATGCGATGAAATTAAAATATTCCTATTAGTTGTTGTAGGTATGATTATGACATGCCATTTAAATTATTTTTGGCATAAAATACCTTTGTCACAGTAAACTTAAGCTGACTTGAACATATGTAAGTAACAACTATGTATTTTCAATTGGATTACCTTCAGAGGTATTGATGATGATTATTTTCTTACATTTTTGGTTTTAATATGACCGTGACTCATATTGATAGAATTACTAAATTAAACGGTTCAACTCACGATTATAAGCCAGGAACCTAATCTAAATCTGCAAACAGGATCAGGATCTTAATAGTCAGGTCTTAATTTAGTAATTTTATTTTTTGTTTTGTTAGCAATTCGCACGCTTGCTCAACGAAATCAAAGATGAAAAAAAAAAACATATTCGTATCGCCGGGCAAAATTCGAACGCGCATCTCCTGTGGCTCTACCACTAGTAGTCTCTAGTCATACCAACTACTCTACCGGGGATCCGTCTAACCAGCCGAAAATCGTAATCGCTTTAAAAAAATGGCATGTGGTGCCAAATTCAAAATAAATTAGAAGTGATACATCATTTCTTACGCCTTTCCAACTAGCTGTAATTTTCCAATGTTAGTAAAAAAGGGCCCAGAAAATTTACGATTTCATGCATTATATAATAACCATTTTTTGCAGAGACCTGTCAGTAAAGAACTTGCAGTACTTGTCATCGTCGCAAGCCTTGGCAGATTTAGCTAACTTTATACATGCTATGAACAACAAGTATAAGTTCAGCAAGGACATAAAGTGGATAGCCTTTGGTGGATCATACCCTGGCTCGTTGGCAGCATGGCTAAGGCTAAAGTACCCACATCTTATTCACGCTTCAATATCATCCAGTGGTCCTCTGCTGGCTAAAGTCGATTTTATAGGTATGTATACCTGTAGGTATGCTTTTAGATGAAAGGGTTTAGCAGGCTAAGGAAGGACATGTGGCCCCTGTGAGGAATAGTTGAATTGGTAAATGTCAATTGTTTGTTGCCTCATAACTAGTAATCACTCCAACTTTCAGCGCTCTATCTTGACCTGTCACAGAAATAATGTCAATTTTTTTTTAAACTAGTTTTTCTCCTAATCCATAGCAGCTAAAGCATCGAAACAAAATCACAGCTAAGTACGTGGTTTGAGTGGGAGTATACCTTACAATTTTGTTAATATACCATACGAAAAATCAATTGATTATAATTGGTGCAACATACTGGAAAAAAAACTAACGAAAGTATTCCAGTATCAAGAGATCTTCTTCTGAAGGTTCGCTTTGAAAGTTTCATGTTCGTTGCCTAGCAACAAAGAGTGTATTATTTTGAATTAGACGTATCGCTGTCACAAAAGGTAAGGTACTGAATTGCTGTTTGAATACTTTCGCTAGTTTTTTATTTTTTTCTGTATGTTGCACCAATTATATTCAATTAATTTTTCGTATGGTAGTAGCTAATACTATTTACAATTTATAATTTTTTTTTCAAAGGTGTACGTTTAAAAAAACTTGTTGGAGAGAGCTGTCAAAAATGTTTTATTTTTATTTTTCACTTATAAAATATTAATAAAATTGTAAGATATACTCCCACTTAAACTACGTAGCTGTGATTTGTTTCGATGCTTTAGCTGCTATGGATTAGGAGAAAAACGAGTGGAAAAAAATGTAAAAAAAATACGTTTTTGACATTATTTCTGTGACAGTTCAAGATAGAGGGCTGAAAGTTGGAGTGATTACTAGTTATGAGGCGACAAATAATTGACATTTACCAATTCAACTATTCCTCACAGGGGACACATGACCTTCCTTAGCCTGCTAAATCCTTTCACCATCTAAGTAGAAGTGTTATATATGTATTAGATTGATTTTATTTGTCGATTGGATTGCTTGGTTATAGTCCATCGAAACTTAATATTCATTTGCCGCATTTTATAATGGAACCCTACATTGAACGTGAGCCGGCACGCTCTTGGCCGGTTGTTTTTCTAATGTTAAATTAGAATTAGACATTTTTATTGCATCAACTGTGAGGAGTGTACAGACAGAGTCGACATATGGTACAAAGTATCTATATAGCTACTCGTTAAGCCGGCCATACACGTTATGGTCCACCGCACAGGCACAGTGTATATGTAAGCTAAAGCAGTATGGAAGCTAAGCATATTTTTTGAGATAAATACCTACGCTCCAATGGATAATTAGGGTTGTTCACTAATTCGCGCTGTCTCTATGACGGCCGAATAGCTAAAAATAACTATTCTGAAAGTTTCGTATTATCAATTATATTTTTCACTACTAAAAATGCGCGCTTTAAAAACGGCAAATATTCAATTCAATTCAATTTATTCCCATAACAATTAACATTGCGTTGGATATTAAAATCTATTAAATATAGCCTCTTTTTGCATCTAAATGTAAACGTATATATAAAAAAAACAACTGAGATGGTAGAACGATAGATAGGTAGGTACATATTTCTTACAACTAATTTAAACTATAATTTATTGAATTAGGCGTTACTTTGCGGAGGTCCATATTATTGAACTATAGTTATTTGTGCAACAAGAGAGCAAAGTCGTTTTTTGGTGCGAGTGTTGATTTTGAATCCCGAGTAAGCGAAGGATTCTACAATTGAATCACGAGCGACAGCGAGTGATTCTAGGTTAGAATCCTGAGATCAGCGAGGGATTTAAACACACGAGATGCAAAAAAACTTTGGTCTCGTGTGACACATACAATTTTTCACCTCAACAGCGAGAACATAATTTAAATGTAACATAAGAATAAAACCACAAATACCTACCTGTTTACAAAAACATCACAATTTTTTAAATATAATCCGAAAGAAACAAATATAATAATCACATTTAAAACACTTACTCAAAAATGATACGTACAGTTGCGGTTACATCTTTAAAAAGCCACCAGAAAGTTAAGAACAGTACAAATCTCATAGGTACTCATAACATGCATTGTAATTTGAACCTAGAACTTCTTGTGCGTACTTATTTTTTAATACCGCAAAAAGCCTTTATCTTTGGGTCATTAAAAAGGTTGAACAATAAACGTACTTATAATTTATTGTTAATGTTATTAAACCTTTAAATATGATTTTATTAAGATTTAGATTTCTGTTACATAAACATAAATAGATTTGTTACAAATTCATTCAATTTGACGAATATTTACCTATTCCAACTGTAGAGGAATACGGAATTCCTTTATAAAAAAAAAACAAGAGAAGCGACTTTCGTGCAACGAGGTTGCATACTTTATTAAAAGATCGGGAAAATTTACATTTTGGAAATATTTCGTTGTCATGTAATTTTTTAGGTATCGATATATTTTTAATAAGTAAGTACCATACATTTAATTTAAGATTGTAATAAACACATTTGATCCTATCTCCGCTTTTTGCGTGTTGTAGTGAAATGACAGATCAAAGTGAAGTTCAAATATTTGGAATTCAGTGAGTTGACCCAATCCTGTACTCAGCATTTAAAAAAAAAATTAAAAAGTTACTTTGTCTCACGGAGTGAGCAAAATGCGATTTTGCTCACTGACGGCTCATAGCAAAACCTGCCTGTTTGAGGTGCTGAGGTGAAAAAAGAATTTCCTTGCTCACCCGCAAATTTCCAATTTTGCCAAACATTTGTTGGAACTAAATCATTCTTTATCGGACTCAAGATTCGTATGAAGTGTTACATTATTGTGGCAAGGAGTTTCGTCTCGATGTTTTAGAATGCATGGAGATAATTAGATACAACAGTATGTGGTCTATTATTACTGAGCAGGTAAATTTAGTCTCTCCCTTGCTACGGCTTGGATCTAATTTCAGCAATGGTATTTGATAAAACATGCCTTGACAGTAAATAAATAAAAATCAAGGTATTTTTGAAGGACGGTTAAAAAAATTATTAATAATTTGTGGGTAGTTTTGTTTTGTTTCATAAAACGTATGTGGGTACTTGGGGAGTTACAGTGATGCCGGCTGTACACACTCGCCGAGACACCCCGAGACTGACCGAGAACGAGTGTGTACATGATGCTCTCGCCTTGTCTCGCCCGCTCGGTTCTCGCCTCGGTTCGCCTCGGCCGCGTGTCGGTTTTTTGCGGCCGAGTCAAAGGGTCTCGTCCGCTCTCGCGAGGTAAACGAGACCAAGCATGTACACACTCGTTCATTTAGTTGCCCCGCTTAGTAATGATAATAACTAACAGCACAAAGACAAACGGCAGCAGCAGTTTCCAGGTCCATCGTGGCCGATATCCTCTGTTCAAATGACGTGCACGAGTGTGTACATGGTGTGCATTCGTCGAGAGCTTCCCGCCCAAGACTCTCGGCGAGAGGCGAGAGGCGAGTGTGTACAGCCGGCATGACAAGTTAAAACGGTGGTTGTGGTTCGTTAGTCTAACAACTGGTAGCATGGTGTACGGTTGTGTCACTCTGAAGATGAGCTCTGGTTGAGTTCGAAACGCGTCAGTGTAGTGTGGTGGTGGTGATAGATGGGTTTGTGTGATTTGTGTGTGTTCTTACAGTGTGGAGGTGGAGGAACTGCATGAACACGCATATTTTGCATAAGCTTAGCTATCGTAAGGTCGCGGGTGAGCAAGGAAATTCTTTTAGTTCATTAATTTAAACTATCATTAATAAAATCACTTACAGCATAAAAGAAAATAAACACTTAGTCGTCTTTTAAACAATTTAACACAATTTGTGGGCAAATCACCAAAAACAACCAAACGTTTTCCATCCCAGTCTATATACGTCCCACTGCTGGGCACAGGCCTCCTCTCAGAACAAGAGGGCTACCAAACGTTTTATATAAAAGAAAAAGCATTTTATTTAGTACCTAATAAATAAATAATATTAAATATAATGACCCGGATAACTCACGTCTTAAATCGAGTTTAGCTCGACATGTTTCGGGCTAATCCGTAGCCCTTCGTCTTCGGAGCAACGCGACTCAGCGGCACTCAGCGGGACTCAGGGTATTTAATATGAGTGAGTCTCACGGTAGTTTCATGTTCAAAATTTTAAATAAATAATAATAAAATAATAGTAACTCATTTTTACCTTTCAACATCAAAGCCCCGAAAATAAAAGCCCCGGTTTTGAAGGATCCGTGTTCAAGTAGTATACACTGCACAATATGTTCCAGGCATAGTTTTTAATATCGCGAATTGTCTGGGGCGCACGCAATGAGGGCTATCGCGTATGAATTCGCCGCTAGAGGCGCTAGTGTAGCGTGAGGTCTCCGAAATGTTAAATCTCATAGTTTTTGGGTGAGCTACACGGGTTTATTTATAATTAGAATAATTTTGTGAATATTTTGCAATACCTGAAATTAATTATGGCAATTATGCGTTACGGGGCAATGAATGTCTGTGTTTTGAGACAGTTTTGTCTTTCGGAAACTTTTATCCTCCCTTTTTTTCCGAACAAAACGGGACTACGCAACACTGTGGTTGCTCGATATTTTTATGGTACGGTATATGAGTTTATGATTTTAATCTAAACTTTGTTTTCACGCCCGTAAAATAACAGACTTTGAAAGCCACACATTTAAAACCTCACGCAAGAGTGGCGCCATCTAGAAAGACAAAAAACGATAGCCCTCATTGAAACAACGCAACGCGGCCACTACTCGTCTCTACTCTCGACGCGTCACTCGCGACTGCAGTACCGCGAGACCCCCTTCGGGGCCGAGTAGAGCGCGCGTCTGCGTGAGTGTGTTCGTTTCGATCGATTTGTTCGTAGCTTCAATACTGCTTTAGCTTATATATATACTGTGGCACAGGTTACCTGTGCAGGTTTGCCTGTTCAGGTAGCGTATATGGGGACGTTCCGGTGTAAAAAAGAAAAACGCAGGTACGCATACACACACAGGTTCACCGTACGGTGCCACTTGCACAGGTCAAAAAAACTGCATAGGTCGATCGGCAATTCGGCATACATGCTCCGGTCAACCTGCACAGGTAGACCTCTCCGGTAAACCGTAACGTGTATGGCCACCATTACGGGCACACAATATTCTTATAGACTTAATTACTTATGTATACTTAATTCTAAAGATTGATAAATACTTTTCAGAATACTTTCAAGTTGTCATTGGTGCGTTGCGAGAGAAAACGGGCAATGATGATTGTTCCACGCAAATTAAGCAAGCTCACAGAGAGATCATTGATTTAATGAAGAAAACTCCTCGCGTAGTGGAGAAGGAATTCAAGTATGTCCCCAATTACAACAGCAATTAGCTTTATTTAACGAACCTTCTATGAGTCTTTGAATACTAACTTTTTATAAGGAGCCATCTATTGATTACATAACACAAAATGTAATTTTTTTCAGCATTTTTTGTTTGCTAGGCGTTATTAGCCGTTGCTAAGGCGACCGAGTCGCCTAGCAACGGCTAGTTAAGTCGTCCTTTAAGTTTGCGATTTTAATGATGTTTTATAGAAGCTTCGATAATATAATAGTGACTGTCTGATTGTGTGGTTTATTTGTTTTTGTGCAAAATTAATGAAGCAATTTATGAACCACAAACCTCAATGAAGCCAACTTTGATAAAGCGCTCGCCAAATCCACGCCGTACTAATCACTATGTTTACCTATTGTTTTTTACACTAAAAAAATCATACTAAGTATTTAACACTATTTACAAGGTCTATAATACAGTCAAATTTATTCACACTATTGTATTTTTCACCTATGATGAGTTCTGTGACTTTTCGAGTTTGACAGTTTTAGAGATATACCATTTATCGAGTGAACTATCTATTTTTCTAAGAGTTATTAGTGCTTATTATTGAAGAAGTTGCATTATATTTTAAGAAATAATATTTTTCCAGTTTTCCGCCCACGGTTTCATTCGCGTGGAACCTGCAGTCTGGTTACATCAGCTAATAGAGATCGTTTATGGTTTTCATAGACTGGCCAGCGAAAGCAGTCCACGCATTTTTTACGAAACTTTAATCTGGTATCATTTTTGAGACTGTCAAAATTGACATATTGACATTCTAACCCGGCTTAGATAATTTTGACATTTCTGATATCACTGTTACTATCGAATGAACCGCGGCAACAGTGTTGCCATATCCACAACCAAGAAATCTGTACTACAAAGTCTAAAAATCTGTATAACATCTGTATGAATGAGATCAGTAACATAATATTCTGTTTAGTTTAATTGATTTTGTGTAATCGTAATAATATCAATCTTAGATCTGTGGGAAAAACTTAAAATTTTGTTCAGAATGAGCAATTCTGTTTTATTTGTACATATTGTTATTCGTTTTACAAACCATTTTTTTGCCCTCCTTCAATTTGTACCATGGTTCTTCATGAAGTGATTGCTTTGTTAGCAACAGCTCCTCCATAGTTTCGGTGCTTAATTTATTACGCTGTTCGGTTATCATTAAATTTACATATGAATGTTAAAATTGTTATCTGTATCTGTAATCGTGTCTGTGTCGTCAGCTTAAAATCTGTATACATGGCAACACTGCGCGGGAATTGCCGATAATATTGTGTCACGACACTACTCTGTTCCGTGTCACACATTGCGTAATTAAAAAATATATATAGTTTTCTATCGTATTCGATGGAGTCTATTTAATAGACACTGATATTGCTATATATTTTATTAAAGTACAGTTTTTTTTTATTATTTTGCTTCATAATAGAAATTATTTTAAAAAAATATTTTGCGAACATAGTATGCGTAATTCGGATAATTTTCAAGTGTCACAGAACTCATCATAGGTGAAAGATACAATAGTCGAGCTTCTTATTATATAATTACACAACATACGAAGTCCGCCGAATTTCCCGCGAATGAGCCGCGCTGACAGCCATTTTTTTTTGAGCCTCGCGCGGCGCGGGCAATGGTTTCAGAAGCAAACAGCCAGAACCAAAGAGAATGAGAATTTAAATTGTTTTTTATTACCCGACTGCCCGAAGGGTTATGTTTTTCGAGCGTATGTACGTATGTAGGTATGTATGTATGTATGTATGTATGTGGGTATGTATGTCCATTTATTTGGTCCTCGCTGCAGCCTAAACGGCTAGACGGATTTTAACATATGAAGTATCATTGGATTCGTCATAACTGTCGGAGTGACATAGAGTATATCATATTTCAATATGGCGTCTGCGAAAAAAATATGGCGAAGGAATAAAAAAAATATATTTTGTATTGTAACAATATGGGAATCAAATGAAAGCTAACCCATTCTAAATATATATGGGTTATAACACTTTTAATCTATTTTCACAGAAATATTAAAAAAGTGTAAAATAATACATTAATTTAAAAAAAAAAAAAAACCCGATTTCCAAAACTAAAAGGAAGAAAATAAGTCGGGACCCATTTAAATCGTGACGCTCAAAAACTCTTAGTACTCGTAATGGGTCCCGACTGTTTAACTTTAAATTAGCTACTTAACAGAGTTCTAGACCACTAGACTTATTTTCTTCCTTTATGGCAGTCGGGTTTTTTGATTTTTTTAATCTAATGTTTTATTATTCGAAATACTTGCACAAGTGCTTAAATTTCGCCGATATTTTAGAAGCTTTTCTTTAGCTTGCCCTGTTTGTTTATTTATTGTTTGTTTGGTTGGGTCAAATCTTGGGAGCTTAATTTTACCCACTTCCAGTGGTCCGATCGACTTGAAATTTGGCATACTTATGTAAATTTGGTGACAATGCAATAATCTGGTAGTGACATCTTGGTGGTCCTGCCAGGATCGTCTGCAGGAACTCCTCAATAGTTAATAGTTCTGATTTAAAATTTGGTACAGATATGTAGTTTAGATGACAATGCAAGACAGTCAATCAAAAACTTATTTATTATCAGCATTATATTTATTTGCAGTGTAATGTAACTATGTTTGCTCGAGCTGAATTTTTACACGCATGTATAAATCCAATGACAATGCAATATTATTATGACATGGAGTTGATCTGATGATACTCGTAAAGCTAGCGGGTGACCATAGGAACTCTGTGATAAACGACACGACCGCATCGAGTTGGGGCTCGTTTGATTCGTTTTGACGAGTACTTGGGTAACCAGGGGCATACAGTCAGCAAAATAAAAACTTATATTAGAAGAATTTTAAGAAAAACTTTTACTGAACTGTTTACGGAATCCTTCATGTAGGAGTCCGACTCGCACTTGACCAATTTTTAGACTCCCGACCTCCCGTTTAAAAATAATTACAATACATATATTACATTTATGTGTGTGTGTGTGTGCGTGTGTGTGTACATACAGTATATAAGATTAATTTAAAATTTTCAGAGTTTGCAAACCTTTCGCCAGCGCGTCGGTAAACGACCTCAATAATTTCTACAGTTCACTGGCCGACGATTTCGCTGGCTTGGTTCAATACAACGAAGATAACCGTATCAGTGCCGACGAGAGATATAAAAACTTGACCATTAATACTGTGAGAAAACTTGTTCATTATAATAGTACACGTCAATTACTACCGATCCACGTGTCGATGCTTATCATACGTGCATAAAGCCCAGTTTATACCTAGTGCCATCCACGAAGACGCGTGATTTTGTCAAAATTAGCCATTAATGACATTGTAATAAGAACCGCGGCAAGCGTCATCGCGAATGACTCTACCTATAGATCTGCAAGAAAATGACATAAATAGCTGCGCTCGATTGATCACTTCTCAAAGTTCCCTTTACGACCTCGCAACATGTAATGTTGTATACAACGTGCATCATTTATCATTTTCCTTGCAAGTCTAAACTGAGCTTTCGTCTTGAAAAATTGGTACCTACTTACCGTATTTTTAGCTTCTTGTGTTACTAGCCTTTACCCGCGGCTTCACTCACATAAACCATTAGGTCTAGCAGTTAAATTGAAATTCCAGAAACGTTTGCTAATATTCCCATGGGAATTCCCAAAAATCACATCGTGAATTTTATTAATGTCGCACAAAAAACACCCGCGCCATGTCTCTGATCCCAGCGGTTGAAATTTAAACAACTAGTCTTCCACTACCTATAAAACGCACCTTGTCCTCCCCCTTCCTTTCCTCCCTTCCTTCTCTTCTATGTCGCTGCAGCGATTCACTCGTAACAGTGGACGTCGGTTGATGATCGTTTTATTCTGATCCCTCATAACGACTTTCTTGGGAAAATAGTGTGCACTTGGCTCCGGTCGTCTAAGCTAGATAGCCCAGTGGTTAGAGATCCTGACTACGAAAAGCTTAAGGTCCTTTGGTTCCATTCCCGGTCGGGCAGATATTTATATGAAAATGTGAATGTCTGTTCTCGAGTCTTAGGTGTTTAATATGTATGCTTCGTAAGGCCCAACCTCTTAACATACGTCAAAGCTAATATGAACTTCACTAATTGACATTAAGTTTGAAATTCTATTGACCAAAATTTGACGTGGGTCTTACGAGGGTATTTAAGTGTGTATCTATTTAGTCGTTTCATAAAACTACACTCGTACTTTAATGCCTCTCATTATGCACCAGCCACATAAATAACTATTATACTATCTCTTTTTATTAAATTTTAGGTGTGCAGCATGCTAACAGATGACGGAGACCGCCCGGCTTACAAAAAACTTGCCGCGTTCAACTCTATCATGCTGGACAAGTCGAATCAAACCTGTATGGATTATAGCTACGACAACATGATAAAAGACCTCAGAAATACTACGTGGAGTCCCGAAGGAGGTGATGTGTCCTATTACTCTCATAGTAGGCTCAGACGGAGATGGCGGGATGACCTGGATGTATCTTTCGACGACTGGCCTCAGACTGCTTTTGGATCGAGAGGAATGGAGGACATGGGAGGCGGGCTTTGCCCAGCAGTGGGATACCAAGCCAGACTAGATAATAATAATATTTTTTAGTCTGAATTTACGAATTTGAATGTACATGACGAAACTGGGAAAAGTTACATTTCCCTAGTACCTAACGCGAAACCAAACTGGATACCTAAGTTTATTTAATTTGTTTGTATGTATAATTTGTTTGTATGTAGGGGAGTTTTCTCTGGAATTATAGAATATAGAAAGTTACGCTATCCCTCGTTAACATAAGCTGTTTAGCCCGGGAAAAGTTCAGTTATTGTACAACAGCTATGATAATTTATCATCATCATCGTTATATTTCAGCTCGGCAATGGACGTATCAAACGTGTACTGAATTTGGTTTCTATCAAACGTCTTCGGGCGAAATTGATTTCTTTGGTAACAACTTCCCTCTGGACTTCTACATTCAGCAGTGCCAAGACATATTCGGAAAGAAGTAAGTTCAAACTACGAGTAGTCACTTTAAAAAAACATTCCTACCTAGGAGTCTCCTTTACCACGAAAACCTTTTTGATTGGTATAAGAACTGGAGCCATTCGCCCCATCCTTCGAATTTTCACCGAACTTCAAAAACGCGCTCATGCGAAGGTTACGCTGCGATCTATCTGTTGCTTCGCGGCGCGTTTTCGACGACTGTCTTTTGAGATCCTATCTATGTCTATCATGTTAATGCGGGGGGGGGGGTTTCGCCCTCCCGTCCCCCCTTTTTATGTTCGTGCTACTTCTAATGGTGGCTGTTCGTTCCGTTACAAATACAATTGTAACCTAACCTATATAACTTATTTTTCTAGCCACAATTATATTGTTTTACCATTTATAGGTAGTTCACTATGACGCGTGCCGTGGTTCTTAATACAATGTCATTAATGTCTAATTTTGACAAAGCACGCGTCTTCGTGGATGGTACTAAGTATACTATTTTAATATTTACCATTACTTACACTAATCAAGAAATAGTACTTAATTTATCTTCGGACATAGATTTAGACAGGAGTATGTTATTCATAATAAAATTCGACCATGTTAATATTATGCTAATATAATTAGAGAGCGGATTTGAAGTAGCGATTACAAGTTTAATATGGATAAGACTAGTACCAGTATTTATTTTTCATATGAACTGTACAAAAAGGTGCGTAATAAATGGGATCTATTATGTTTGAGCTGTAGAAAACTCCTTTAATTAGAATAAAATATTTTTCTTTACATATAATTATTTAGTTTGTTGCAAGAATAAAATCTATTGAATTTGATTATCTATAAGATTGCATTGCGGTAAGTAAGTAATAAGATAACTGTAAGACCAATAAACAACATAATACCTAATAAATAAATCTATCTATCTAACCAATCGCAAGTCATATCCATATTAAACTTCTAGTCGCTATTTCAAATCCGCTCTCATTTTGCTTTAGTTCGGCTTATAAAGAATTATGCCGAACTAAATTTCGGCAAGTTTAAGATTCGGCGTAAATAAATTGTACGAAACCTGTTATGCGTAATAAGTTTCGAACATGAAAAAATATGCTAAATAGATCTCACCCATTTATTGTGTATGTGGCCAAGCCACTTATCATATAATGAGCCAGTCGAAGGTGGACCAGCAAATCAGCTCTCAAAATCACTTGGGCAGCTTTTTAAACCGACTTCAAAAAAGGAGGAGTTTCTATGTTCCAATGTTTTTTTTTTATGTATGTTCACCGATTACTCAGTCAATGAGGGCTATCGTTTTTTGTCTCACTAGATGGCGCACTGTTGCGTGAGGTTTTTAAGTATGGCTTTCAAAGTCTGTTATTACGGGCGTGAAAACAAAGTTTAGATTAAAATCATATTTAATACACCTTAAACCGTACCATAAAAATATCGAGCATGTCACAGTGTTGCATAGTCCCCGTTTTGTTCGGAAAAAAGGGAGGACAAAGGTTTCCGAAAGACAAAACTGTCTCAAAACACAGACATTCATTGCCCCGGAACGCATATTTGCCATAATTAATTTGAGATATTGCAAAATATTCACAAAATTATTCTAATTATAAATAAACCGGCGTAGCTCACCCAAAAACTATGAGATTTGACATTTCGGAGACCTCACGCTACACTAGCGCCCCTAGCGGCGAATTCATACGCGATAGCCCTCATTGTGGAACGATTTTCAAAAAATTTTTTATTCGGAATAGTACTTTTCTGAGGTGGTCCCATTGTCACCAAGTCAAGATCTGATGATGGGATCCTAGGAAAAATCGAGAGCAAACCTCAAATTTTATAGGCACACCTATGGCGATTTCGGCACTTTTAGCATTGAGATAAGCATTTACATTCAGAAAGCATAATTTGGTAAACTGGACCTGATGAAGAAGACCGTAGATGACCAATGGAACTCGTCAAAGCTAAGTAATGCGGCGCTTCGTCTTTCGTCTAGTGCCCAATTTACTGATCATTTGAATTTATTTATATACCTAGATAAGCGACTAAGAAGAAGCTTTAAGTTAATTATTCTTTCGAACTGATCTGATGCTGAAGCCGGAAGGTAGGCTACGGAACTCTGTTATAAAACAAAGTAACTAAGCCGTGTTTGGGCTTAATGGAATCGATGTGAGATTTACTTTGGCTACGAATCACTAAAAAGTGAGAAATAAAGATTTTTTTTAACAAAAAGGTAATACCAACTATTGTTCTACTCCTGCTGGGTCGTGCTGAGGCACCGACTTCGAGCTAGTAGGTACGTAGAAAAATATTTTCAAGGGTTTTGAAGTCGGTTCCATTTTTTTTGAGTCGGTTTAACTTTTTTGTTAAAAAAAAATCTTTTTCTCCACTATCATCTGATGTAATGTAAACATCATGTAAATTTCTCTTGCTAAAATCTTTTTGACTACCGAATAAATTATATCTTTTCCCAGATTCAATAAGGACTTTGTGAACGCGGCCGCCGAATGGACAAACAATTATTACGGATCGCTGGATATACCTGTGAGCCGCGTCGTCTACGTACACGGCTCTGTGGACCCCTGGCATGCTCTCGGCATTACCAAGACCCGTGATGACGCCTCCCCGGCCATTTATATCCATGGTAATTTGCAAGTTCGAACATGACGAATTAGGATAACACTAAGGGTGAAGCCAGACGAGCGTAATTCTTTGATTTGGGTTACTCTCGAATTTCCCTTTTCGCCAAAGGACCATTGCAGCTAGATGACATAACAGTAAGATACAGTCAACATAGAGAGTATTCAGCTGAATGACATGAAAGTAGAATACTCAGTCAGCAAACTGTCAATTTAGTAGAACGTCACAGAATTGAAATGAGCAAGTAGCCAAACGTTTGGAAATATAAATAGTCCGTGTGATTAGAATACCTAATTAACCGAAAGTAAAATTAATTGATTGACATGACCACAGAAGGAGTTATTAGCAAAACGTCTGGAAATTAAGATAGTCCGTATAATTAGAATACTTATTATGATAATATGTAAAAACTACAATGTTGAAGTGGCCAGGATTTCAACAATAGATAATAATCGATTGTGTGGAAAGGACTTTGAATTATCAAGTGTCATAATCAACACTTGCCATTTTAAAACTTAGTGGTCTTTGCATTTTAAGATCGAGACGTTTTGCTAACGGGCTATTTGGCGTCCATGTCTATTAAGTAATAAAGACATTCTAAGATAATTATGTTTCGCTACTAGAATATTTTAAATTGTAACATTCTAAGATCCAGACGTTTTGCTAAAAGTACATTTAGCGTTCATGTCTATATAGCAACAAAGAAATTACACAATCCAGACGTTTGAGCTATATTGACATTTGGCGAAAAGGGAAATTCGAGAGTAACCCTTTGAGTTGCGTGTCACGTATTTTCGGTCGAGTTATTGCTGCTGCATTCGGTTTTATGCAAAAGTCCAGTTTGTGCCACACACTCCAAATGAGTTGTAAAAATTTTATGATTGTAGGTACTCAAAAAATTACTCGCGTCTGGCTTCGCCCTAACTTCACGCATTCCACTGCCGGTATTTTTAGTGAATTTTCGCCAGGTATACGTACAGTCGGTCAAGTGAACTATGAACTTATTCCCCGCATCAAATGAAGATTTCTGTAAATTGCGTTTCCAATTGTCAAATATTCCTGAAAAATAAGGCTTTTACACGGCATAATTAGTTTTTCATGTTTTGTCCTGCGTAGCTAAAAACAGTTATGAGTCACTTGTTACATTTTTAACTTTAATTACGAGTAGGCCCATCGCAGTAAAAAAATGAACATTTAATATTGTTTTTAATGTTGTACTCATTTTTAATGTATGTAGGTACTTCAAATAGTTATTGATATATCAACGTTTAAAAACAGGCATATTTATGACTTGTATGAATGACCGTCTAGTTGACTTAGCGATCAAAACCAAATCAAAACATAACCTACCTAAGCCACTTCCAGATGACTTGACATTTCCAGATGACTAGAAACATGATATTTGGCATCAAGCTAGACTAGGCGTACCTATATAAAAAATAAAATCAGAAAACTGAAAATTATTGACAAAACATACAAGAAAATATAGAAAACTAGCTTTTGCCCGCGACTTCGTCCGCGTGTAATTCGGTTATCGCGCGCTGTTCCCTCGGGAACTGCATTTTCCGGGATAAAAAGTAGCCTATGTCACAATAGTAAGTACCTAATAGTAACAGTACTGGAACATAAACTATCTTTATGCCAAAAATCGCTTCGATCCGTCGCTCCGTTTCGACAAACTTTCGCATTTATAATATTAGTATGGTTATGGATAGCACAAAAAAGAGAACTATGCAGCTTAAACGTAGGACACTATTTCCTACTTGTATGCATGACAAACTCGAATAATTTCTGTAAAAGAAGTAATGATATTCCATAAAAAAACATATGTAAAATAATAACCTATAGTTCAATATTGAGAATTATGCGTCGTTGTTAATTTCGCTGACAAAATAATTGAAATCGTATTATAGGTGCCAAGTTCTGCGTAGAAAATTCTGAAATTTTAGTTACTAGAACATGCGACATTCTAATGCAAGGTCAAATCTTGACTTCGCTTGTTTGTCATATTCATCACAAGTTTATGATTTACAGGAACAGCTCATTGTGCCAATATGTACCCGCCTGGTGATAAGGACTTACCTGAGCTCAGAGAGGCGCGCGTCAAAATTGAAGAACATCTCTCCTCTTGGTTCGAAATGGTTTAATATTGAAAATAAGTAGGAAACTAAAGATCCATAGTTTTTCCAAACGCCGTGTTTAATGCTCTACACATAGAACCGTTTTATATCTGTAAAATATCACTTTATTCAATATGCTACGTTGACCGTAGATGCCGTAGAAGGTAAAAAATGATCACCCCGTTCCATAAAGGTAAGTTGTACAGGCAAGTGCAAAAATAAGTATCTATTCGAACCCCTCAAAAATATGTTACTACGGCCTTATTGCGTCGGAATTAGAGTCTGTGGTACTTATTTTTGAAACTTTGAATAAGTTCATATTTTGACACTTGACTGTACATGTTACATTTGCTACGGTAATTTTCATTTATTTACCATTTACGTATACCAAAATTTTTTCACGCCGCCAAAAATGACTGGTATTTAGTTTTGCTGTCGCATAATTTCCAAAAAGCCGTCATATTTTTTTTTCTATCAAATCACGAAGAAATTGTGGAATCGATAATAAATCGATTTATCTATCTGTCTATGGCCCTTTTCCGTAGAACTATAACAAATTTAGTTGTAAGTCCAATCGCTGCAGATAAAGGTTTTTTTTTACTTTTATAATTTGTACTAATTGTTATAAGTAAATAATTAACGGTTTTAATAAAACAATATAAAAACATTACTAATTTATTTCACACCCGAAGTTCACAATACCATTATGATTCTTTCTATTACTAGATAGTAACAGGTAATAGGTACTTCAATTATTCGATTTTGTAATTTCATAACTTGTTATTCATTTAATTTACGGCAGACGATGATTCAGGAAGGTTTACATTATTTCCTACATTATTTTATTATTATTCATTTCATTGTTCTTAATTCGTTGATAGACATGTATTACACTCGTACTAGTCTTATTTAAATGAATTATTAGATTATTAATATTAAGCCATTATTATTATTATTATTCTCTGAATTTATTTTTATTTTTAGGTTAGGTTTTTATAATATTTATAAAAAGTAAAATACAAAAAAGTACAAGCAAAATATAAATATTATAAAAACCTAACCTAGTTTTCCGCCGTTAACGGGGCAGAGGGCCCAAGCTACCGGTGGTCAGGGCCGCAGAGTGAGGAACCTTTGATCCAGCCATCTAGCGAGAGCCTCTTGATATGAGACTCTTCGCTATTAGACCGTTCAACGAAACAACTATCGGAACAATGATCGTCGAGTCAACATCTCACATAGCGGTCACCTCGTGAGCCAAATCAAGGTACTTGCTGAGTTTGTCCTTCTCGGCCTTCACGAGGTTCTCGTTATGTGGGATGGTGATGTCGACGAGCACTGCCTGGCGTTTTGATCGATCTGTCAGCACGATATCAGGCTTATTGGCTACAATAGTCCTGACCATGATGACAGATTGATCCCAATAGAGCGTGGCGCGACCGTTTTCGAGAACTGGCGCAGGGACGTACCTATATATACTATAGTAAATACCTATGGCATTGCACCTTGGAGTCCACTAGGCCGTAACGAAGAGCAATCTGCTGGTGGATAATCCTGGCACATAACTTAGTAAAGTTATCTGTGCAAATAGGTACTCGCCGTTAGCAAGATGAGAACAACCGGAGATAAATAATATGCCTAAGGGACTCCCCGGGACGGCGGCATGCCCGACAAATCTCGACCGTATTGTCCTTCAGGATATACCTCCGGTAGTTGTTCGTCATGATAACTTCATCAGCAATTGCACACACAAAACCCTCGGTTTCCCTGAAGAGATCCCCGAAACATAACCGGGCCACCGACGCGAGAAGGTCTACATCAGGCCCCGTTAGGGCCTTGTGAAACCGCCCGTGTTACACCGGGCCGTGTAGCTCCTTGCTGTTCCATACGTTCTTCCGGTCTTGTGGGCTCATTTTATTACCATAGGACTGCGCCATTTTTTCGTTTGCCAAGGATAGCGGGGTGAGGTCTGTTTTCTGCCACAACATCGCGGTGCATGTCACACTCGTTGCTAAGGAAACAATCCCTAAGGCTGCACACCTCGCGGTGTGGAGATTACTGGCCGCAGCCTCCACATTTCCGTGGGATGTACAGTCTCCTAACAGACGAGCGCATGGGCGTAGCCAGGGGGGGAAGCAGGGGAGGGTAGCTGCCCCCCATGGAAATTGTATGTTCTACAATATATTATGCCCCGTTTACCTATGAAGCAGGATCCCTTGCGCGTGTTTGCCCTACACACTACATATACCTTGTGTTTAATGTAGTTGTCTTTGTGCAGTGTGTATGACAAAACAAGCGGGGGCGATCTGACCTAAAAAAATCTGACTAGTCCCCCCCTAGGCTAGAAGCTGGGTACGCTCCTGTACGAGCGTGGGTGTAGCATGCGATGGGTAGAAGCAGTAGGCGGACCCTCCGGTCCAGGGCGTCTAAGCTCAGTCTGAGTCCTCCTTAGTATGCCAAAGGAATATGTGTACAGGGGCGTCACCCAGGCGTTAAAGGCGTGCACCTTATTATCACTTGACAAAAGACTGTTAAGTACCTTTGTGAGGCGATAAATATTATTATTATTATTACGTTAGTAATTTCGTTTATGTCATGATCATACAATAGGTAATTACCTAAGTTATTGCATTTTATAATAGATGTATCAAATATAATTATCGGATAGTGTACTGCTTTTGGAAGGTCACTACATTGATATAAATGAAGAAAAGCAGAGGACCAAGCACACACCCCAGACTTGAGGTCACCATTCACCATTATTTAGTGTATCACGCGTCTCATAAGTACCTACTCATAACTTGATGTTTTCTCATTTTACTTCTACGAGTATGTTATATTCTAGTCACTTAGATGCCCTACTGCAACCGGTGAATGTAAAGTTAAAGTTCTAAAACCTCTCATGCAGTAAAATTTAGCTCTTCCGTTCAGTAAGTACCAACATCATGGATGGATTGGGCATGGATTATAAAATTTATTAATTATACTCGTAAGCATATCTGATTTGTTATTCAGTGCCTTGGAATTATTGATTAATGGCGTCAAATATCCTATTTTGCGGTGTGGCGGGGTGTGGGTGGTTACTTGGCGTACTGTTTCATCAGCATATCGGTGCTGATTGACTTGGGCCGCTCGATGGGCAGCCCGAGCGCGCGCGACCATACCATCTGCGCGAGCACGCCGAGCGATCTCGAAATTCCTATAAAAACTGTGTAGTAGTCCAGCTCTGTCAGACCGAAATGCTGCAACAAACAGGGGACACTTTGTTATTGTTACACATGGTTCCAACTGCAGAACTAATAATAAGAGGAAGATTTCTGAAATTGATTGACTGATAATTGACTGATTCGTATTATATGTATAGTATAAGTTTCAGAGGGACCGCACGACACGAACTTCGAGTTTCGAGTTTCGTAGTAGCCCTGCTGATTTGAGCCAACACTACTCTTTTTCTTATATCCATCACCTTGGCTTAAGCAGTTTTTAAGATTTCACTGCTTTTATGGACAAATCATGTCAAGCAATTTCAAAGAGTCATTCAAAAATTAAAGAAAAAAAAATCAGGGTATTTTGGAACTAGAGTGTTTTGAGAACTATGCATTATGAGAATGAAGTATTACGCCCGCCACCTACACGGTGAACACGATTTGGGGTATTTTGGGAAAGGTGTATTTTGGGACTAGTTCTCAATGGTTCTCGTGTAAATCGAGAATGAGCCTTTTTGGAAATATAGTGTTTTGGGCCTAGTTTCTTCTGAGAAGAGGGGCTTTCGAAATTAGAGTGTACTTATTGACTAATAGTGCGTTTTGGGACTAGTGCATTCGCCACCGGAGAGCTTCATAGGTGCTTTGGTCTAAACTGTAAGCCTATTAATGTTTGTCGTAAATAAATAAATTATGCGCAGTAGCCCTCAAGTTCACTCATTGCATAGAGGGTAGGGGAGAGTGTAATCTGCCGTAGCCAGGTGAAATCTGCCCGTGCGTAGAGGGATGCGACAACGCACCGGACCCTGTCTAGACGGTAGAGCTTACTTTCTAGTTGTTATCAATACCTACTTTATTCTTGCACGTTGTCAATACTTTATTCTTGCACTGTAATAGGTAGTGTTACCTGTAGGAGAACACCATTGTGAGCGTCCGCGTTGGGCCAAGGGTTCTTGACTTTGCCCAACTCGGTTAGGATCGGAGGCACGACCTTGTAGACATCGGCGACCAACTTGAGTAGAGGATCGTTGGGCATGTGCTTCTGGGCGAATTCGCGAAGGCACGTATACCTGGATAGAACATTTATAGGGATGTCGACATAATCTGATTATAACATAAAAGACATACCCATACATTTAAAATTATAGTAGTAGTAGAAACTGTAACATTACATAAGTAACATAACATATTAAATTTCTTCTATTTTCTATCATTAATATAGAGAGGAGGTCTGTGCCCAGCAGTGGGACGTATATAGGCTGGGATGATGAATTATTTATTTATAAAGTACATTTATACAAATAAATATTCTGTGAATATTTGAAGCAACTACCTGTTGCCGTTATTAATAACGAGCAAAAAAAATCACGTTTGTTGTATGGGAACCCCCCTTAAACATTTATTTTGTTCTGTTTTTAGTATTTGTTCTTATAGTGGCAATAGAAATACATCATCTGTGAAAGTTTCAACTGTCTAGCTATCACGATTCATGAGAAACTTCCTAGTGACAGACAGACAGACAGACGGACAGTGGAGTCTTAGTAATAGGGTCCCGTTTTTATTACCCTTTGGGCACAGAACTCTAAATAGGTCTCTAATCAAGGGCACTTCACACACATTTTTCAGCTCAATTTCCCAAAATACTACACCCGACACGCACGAAGCCGGGGCGCGTCGATGTAGAGTAAATGCATTTTTTGGTTAGATTGATATATTTAATTTCGTAATATCTTTTGAATGGAATGTCCGATTTGAATAATTCAAAAAGTAATCTACAGGTATCGAAACCGTCTTGAATATAAAATTATTTATTTACAAAGGTATGGATAACATGATCTGATTTTAGTCGGCATTTCTGTGTGGTGTAATGCCGCCCTAATGTTTCTCTATGGACATTATTTGAATTTAGTAATGACATGGTTCTACCAATTTGTCTTTCGTTTGTAATGTTTTGCTAGATACCAATAAAACTAGTATTTTCATTGAGTATTTTACTTCACATAATGTTAATAGCTATTTGATACAGTTCCATCTCTAAGTATTAGGTAAGTATGCATTGTTTTGCGTCAACGTCAGATTTTTATTTTCTGTCTTTCACACTTTGTCGGCTTGTTCTTTCTGCCTATTGCTGTCGGACTCTATTGTCAGAATAAAAGATAAGTATCAAAATCATGCATACCTAGGGTCAGTCTTCCTGAGAACAGCGTGGCCGTAACCGGGCACGACTTTTCCTGACTTCAAGGTCTTCCAGATGAAGTCTTTAAGCTGTTCCTCAGTGTAGTTGTCACCAATCTGTTCGCGGAGTTGGCCGAGCCATATAACCACCTGGAAACAAAAGGGATTTGATTTTTTATTAGATGATATCAGTTTCCACACAGTCCTTTTTAAGGGTTCCGTACCCAAAAGGTGCCAACGGGACCCTACTGAGACTCCGGTGTCTGTTGTCTGTCTGTCCGTCTGTCACAGGGCTCTATATCTACAAATACTAAAAATAAAATAAAGTTACAAATTAAAGGTGGTCGTCATACAAGAAACGTGTTTTTTTCAGCGTTTTTTGGTTGCTAGGCGTTATTAGCCGTTGCTAAGACGACCGAGTCGCCTAGCAACGGGTAGATATGTCGTTTGAATATTTACCGTGAACTGCTTCAACTTTGCCCTCTGGCCCCAACATTGCCTGATTCAATTTAGAGTCGATAACTAGCACCCTTCTATTTTTTTAAACTTTTATTCTCCGTAATAATAATTCCCGTGTAGATAAAATTTTAAAACCTATAAGAGTGCTAAGTTATCGACTCTAAATCGAATCAGGCAATGTTGGGGCCAGAAGGCAAAGTTGAAGCAGTTTACGGTACCTTTAAGTTTGCTATTTTAATTATGTTTGATAAAAGCTTCGATAATATAATAATAGTGACTGTCTGACTGTGTTGTTTATTCGTTTTTGTGCAAAATTAATAAAGCAATTTATAAACCAAAAACCTCAATGAAGCCAACTTTGATAAAGCGCTCGCCAAATCCACACCGTATTAATCGCTATGTTTACCTATTATTTTTGACACAAAAAAAAACATACCTACTAAGTATTTAACACTATTTACAAGATTTATAATTTATTCACACTAGTCGAGCTTCTTATTATTTAATTACACAACATACGAAGTCCGCCGAATTTCCCGCGAATGAACCGCGCTGACAGCTATTTTTTTTGAGCCGCGCGCGACGCGTTGTGGGCAATGGTTTTAGAAGCAAACAGCCAGAACCAAAGAGGATGAGAATTCAAATTGTTTTTTATTCGAAATATTTGCAGAAGTGCTTACATTTCGGCGACATTTTTAGAAGTTTTTTTTTAGCTTGCCCTGTTTGTTTATTAATTTATTTATTGTTTGTTTGGGTCAAATCATGGAAGCTAAATTTGACCCACTTCCAGTGGTCCGATCGACTTGAAATTTGGCATACTTATGTAAATTTGTTGACAATATAATAATCTGGTAGTGACTATCTTGATGGTCCTGCCAGGATCGTCTCTGCAGGAGGGAACTTCTCAATAGTTAATAGTACCGTACCGACTTGAAATTTGGTACAGATATGTAGTTTATACGACAATGCAGTACAGTCAACAAAAAGTACATTCGGGAAAAAAGCTTGTATTAAAAATGAAATTTTTAACAAAAACTTATTACAAGCATTATATTTATTTGCAGTGTAATGTACAGTGGCGTAACTATAGGGTGGCAGGGCTGGCAAAATGCCACGGGCCTCCGACCCAAGAGGGCTCCGCCCAAAAGGCCGCGAGCTCAGATTTTTTTTTTTAACATTGTACCTGAGTATTTTATTTTACTTAAAATTAAACTAAGTACAACGTGACGATTTTTACTGATAGGGCCCCATCAAAAGAATTTGCCACGGGCCCCAGATGGTATAGTTACGCCACTGGTAATGTAACTATGTTTGCTCGGGTGGAATCTTTCAACTCAAATTTTAAGTGGATATCTTCAACCGATTGAGCTGAAATTTTACACGCATGTGTAAATACGATGACAATGCAATATTATTATTATCATGGAGTTGATCTGATGATAAAGCTAGCGGGTAACCATAGGAACTCTGTGATAAACGACACGACCGCATCGAGTTTGGACTCGTTTGATTCGTCATGACGAGTACTTTGGTAACCAGGGGCATAAAGTACAGTCAGCAAAAAAAACTTATATTAGAAGAATTTTAAGAAAAACTTTCACTGAACTGTTTACGGAACCCTTCATGTACGAATCTGACTCGTACTTGACCAATTTTTATTATTATCGGCACACACGCTATGAGGAAGAAAGCGGCATATGTATATGATGAGTGAATATTGAGGTATCCTTTAGCTTCTGAGATCGTTCCGTGCAGAAGTAAATTAAATAGCGTTTCAATCTAAAAGTGAAGTGATTGAAAATGTATTTTAGGTTTGAACTAGGTACATTAATAAAAAGCTATCGCGTTAACTTAAAAAACTTCAAAAAAGAACCTTAAAGCTGCCGCACATTAACAAATCAACCCATTAAAAACGCTACTGCCTATATTTCGCACACTAGTTCGCACCTTATAATGTAATGTCCGAACTGTTTGTATCGATACCACATCACATAAAATACAGCAATAATCTCGTGTGCAACATACATTTAGAGGCATTTGGTGTGCGGCAACTTGAAAGAGAATTAATGTGAAATATGTAATTACTTCTTGGTTAGCGCGTGCGTGGAGAGGTCCGGCGAGGCCATTGATAGCGGCGCCGATACAGAGGTAGGGGTCGCTCAGAGCAGAGCCCACCAAGTGGCTGGTGTGCGCAGACACGTTGCCACCCTCGTGGTCGCTGCACGACAGCAGATATTGAACACGTTTTAATCATCCAAACATCATCATCATCTTCAGCTTATGCACGCCCCACTCCCACACCACTCGTACAGGGTTTCTTCTCACAAGGAAAGGTACCCAAGTATCCGGCTCTGATTTGTTTTTTTTTTATATACATACATATGTTAGGCAGTAGTCTCAAATAAAGGACACGTATTTTTTTAACTATCCAAACTCAACCTATTCGGAGAAATTGACCTCCAAAGTACGTACTAAAAAGTGAGCTAAGTAGGTTTAGCTCACTTTTTAGTACGTACTTTGGAGGTCAATTTCTGCATAGAAAGTGCTGTTTTAGCAAATTGCTAGTTAATTACCTACTGACTATGGTGGAGGACATGAAAAAATAATGGACCGGTGTTTTTTTTATTTCGCTCAAACTACATTTTACAAAAAAAAGTGTCATACGAGGAGTTCAGACCGCTTCACACTTTTTTAAAAATATTAGTTTGAGCCGAAACAACAAAACACCGGTCCATTATTTTTTCATTTTCTCCGACATGTAATATAGGTTGTTTTTTTAGAAAAATATGGCTTTGTCCATTGAAGGACAATTTTGCCAGTGTCTAGTAGGTTTTGCCGTTGTACGGTAAAAAAAATCTATAAAACGAAATATGAGAGGTAATGGTGGATGAACGAACGGTTTTCGAGTAGGTAGGTTATCTGAGTGGCGTAGCTACCAAGGGGCTAGGCGGGGCAGTGCCCCGGGGCCCTCAAGCTCAGGGGCCCTCGAAATTCTGCTTTATAGCTGATGATAAAGTTGCTTAGCATTTTTAAAGTATTTGTATATATAATGATTTCACTTCAAAAAACCTTACCAGTTTTGATAGCAGTGGGCCCCATTTTTTTATTTGACCCAGGGCCCTAGGTTACCTAGCTACGCCACTGGTTATGTCGACACGTTATATAAATATAACGGTATTCTAAATCGATGATTGTCATACTTACCTACTTGTCATCAGTGAGTTCACTTAGAAATTTAAAGGCTCGTTCCTCAGGCTCGTTCTGTCAGTTCCTAAAATTTCTACTTCTCTCAAAATGGCCTTCTTCCAACAAACTTCTCTTTCTTATAACGTCTGCTATTTAGTTTCCTGTGATGGCTCTTTACTAAAATGTTCGCTCTCGTTATAGTAACATTTACGTAAGTACCTACTGACCTGTGAATGGTGATTTTAAGACGCATCAGCTCGGTAAACTTGGGGTCGTCGAAGCCGAGCATGTGGCAGAAATTGGCCGCCCAATCCTTGTTGACGTCGACGGCGCGGAGGCCTTTGCCGCCATGGTACGTGTTGCGGTAGATGGTTGCCGTGATCGCTGGCAGCTTTGCGATGAGATTCATGGCGTCTTCGTACACGTACTTCTCAAAACAATTTGTACCTATTTGAAATACTGGGTGGGCACCCACCCTGTTGTAAGGATCGAAAGATTTTAACAGCGTTTTCCTGACCATTTTCAAATCTAAAATGTCGTATAATATATGCTGGATTCGCCTTGCTTTTTGTGATGTCTTCATTTTTATGTACAAAAGCTGTGACGAAATCTCCTGTGCAAAACACCTTAAAGATTGTGGCGTTTAGAGATTACGTGGTCAAAATCGTTCGGATTCCTCGCGGGTACCCTGTATAATGGCCACTGCCGATTGTCCGCCATAACCACCATGCACCATGTGAGACAGAAATTAATCAAAATATATGTAGCCACTGATCAGTTTGAATTCAGTGCCAAGCTCAATGGGTAGGTTAGGTATATTAGATCCACTCCTGCCTTGCCGCCTACATACGAGTACATAAGAAGAAATGCTCCCCATGCATATGTTGGCTATTATGGCTTTAGCTGAGGCACCGACTTTTATCAGATCAGTAGGGAGGAACTAGGTATTTCCAGAACATACTAAAGTATCACATACCTCCCAATACTTGGACTTGTGTATACCCTCGTTGTAAGCTTTCGCGAAGGTAGACTCGCTGTTGAGGGTGGTGACTGCCACTGAGAACTGGGTCATGGGATGCATCTTGCTGGGCATGTTGTTCAGCATATTTACTACGTGTGCGGGGAGCTCGGCCCTACACAAAACAAACACGACATTCTTATTCACATTTAGATTCTGCAATACCTACCCAATTAGGTCTTTATTCGTAAAATATTCATCAGTGATCAGATTAACGTCAGAGATTTCGGGATTGTACAAAGGTTACGTATATTCTGATCCCGTGGGAATATCAGAGTAAAAACTTAGCCTAAGTATGTGTTATTTCCGAAATCCATCAATCTACTTACCTACATATCATGACTAATCCGTTATCTAAAATTAAAATACAACTAGGATTTGGCACGATAGGTGGATGCAATGCAGCAGTTCACGCTTTGCGCACCTAAATAGGTACCTCAAGTTTTAATTCGGTAAACAGGGACACCCTGTTGAATGAAATTAGAAATAATATACCGGAAATTTATAACTATATTATACTGAAATGATGAAACTTCAAAATTAATGTTCAAAAGCCACGAATTATTTTTAGAAGTTTTTTGCCAACAGGGTGATCCCCTCGGACCTGCCATTTTCAGTTTAGCTATTAAATTAACCCTATATCAAAATTGTTAACAAACAAAGCCTTAGCCTCCAGGGCCATGGAAATTGCAATTCCAGATGTAATCGACAATATAAGTATCAAAATTTCAATATTGTGCTGACCATTAACTATTTTGAAATATTGTCTTTTTGTACCTAAATTCATATGTATAAACTTTTATATATAGATACTGTATCCCGCAGTTACAGTTTTGCAGGGTTATGTGTAAAATAAAAACTAAAAAAATTCAAAATTTAAATGATTTATTCAGTAAATAGGCCGCAATGGGCACTTTTACACGTCATTTTTTTAAACTACCTACCAGCGCTTTCGGAAAGACCATCATTGCCAAGAAGAATTCGCCGCAAGAAACTTGTCAGAAAGTCATTTTTTCATAATAATATAATTACAAATAAAATACTTAAAAACTATATTATACAATTAAAGAAAAAAAATACAAAAAAAAATAATAATAATAAATACAGGGATGTATGGGGTCCCTTAGTTACAATACTAAACACTAACTATATCTAAACTATATCTACGTTCAGTGGAAGTGTAGAATGCTTCCACCGTCATAAATTTTAAAATAATAATAACAATAATTTAGTTCTGAAATATACACTTCAGGTCAAGTTACCATTAAGCTTTTGGATTTCGAAGGCAAGTTCACGTCTGCCGCCCCCAAAGTTAGCTCACACGCACTCATGTCATGCTCTGAAAGCAGAGCGGTGCCGAGGGCATGGTATTGCTTCCGTTCCCATAAGCTCTATGGGATCGTCTTGGGAACTTCGACGTCGCGAGCCTGTGACTAGAATTTAAACTAAAAATATAAAAGTTTAAAACCCATAAGCTTAACAATATACAGCCTTAAACATAGCAAGGGGATGTATAAAGTCCCTGAGTAAATAATAAAATTATTATACAGCAAGGGGATGTATAAAGTCCCTATGTTAATAATAAAATTCCTAATCTAAATAATTCAAAGATGTATATAGTCTCTAAATGTCAAAGTAAACTAATTAAATTAATTAAATTATACAATCTTCAGAGGTGTAAAAAGCCTCCAAGGTCAAAAACTAATAATAATTATTAAAATAAAGAAATGGAGATGTATAAGGTCTCCAAATGTCAAACTAATAAATATTATAAATTAAATTCTGCAACGCGGACAACGGCAACAGAACCAGAAACTAGACACGAAATGCGCCGGGACACTGCCAAGTCACACTTCACAACACTATACAATACAAATACACCGACATAAACACACACACACACACACACACACACACACACGAGTACATCACATCACACATCAACATCCCAATTTTTCATCGGCTTTAAGTTTTGGCCATGTCGCATCATCACATAAGTATACTCCTCAACTTTATAGTAAGCTTTCTTTAGGAGTGCACTCTTTATGTATTCTTTAAAAGAGTTGTGTGGCAATTTCCATGCTTCTACAGGAACTTTATTGTAAAATCTCACGCAGTTTCCCACAAAAGATTTGCTTACTTTCCGTAGACGGAATTTAGGAACTGCAAGCTTGTGCTTATTACGAGTATTGATATCATGTACGTCTGACACTTTCTTAAAGGACTCGATATTCTTGTGTGTATACAATATCACATCATGTACGTACTGTGAAGCTACTGTGAGGATGTTTACTTATCTCCTTAAAGCGTTCTCTAAGTGAATCTCGGGAGCCAAGGTTGTAGATCGACCGGACTGCCCTCTTCTGTAAAATGAAGATAGTTTCTATGTCGGCTGCCTTGCCCCAAATCAGCATACCGTAGGACATTATGCTGTGAAAATAACTGAAATAAACTAGCCGGGCAGTTTATACATTGCTAAATTGCCTGATTCTTCGTACAGCATAGGCGGCAGAGCTCAATCTACCAGCAAGACCAGAAATATGCGGGCTCCATTGTAAATTACGATCCAACGTAAGACCAAGAAAAACAGTCTCATGCACAAGATTCAGATTCTCTCCGTTTAAGGAAATAATTGTTTCAAACTGTCTTACATTAGGCAACGAAAATTTTATACACTAAAAATAATGTAATGTATGTAAAAATGTATGTAATGTATCTAAAATAATGTAAAATAAATAGGTACTTTTTGTACTTTCTTTTCTGGAAACATCAAAATTTCTTAATTGAAAGGTTGAAAAAACGATTTGCTGAGATAGACAAGGAGTGTGAAAGTAAAAGTTTATGGGAGTCATTTAAGGGAGGAGCAGTGAATACTGCAGTGGATGTTTGTGGCGTGACTAAAAAAAGAAAAGGAGAATTGCTGAAGAATGGTTGGGTAGATAAAGATGTGCAAAAGAAAGCATGGCTGAGTCCGCTCCTTTTGCCAATTTTTTTTTGTACTGGTAGGATAGGTTTAGTGTACATATGTTTTCATTTTTAACTTTTTTTAGGGTTCCGGAGCCAAATCAAAGCCAAATGGCAAAAACGGAGCCCTTATAGTTTCGCCATGTCTGTCTGTCTGTCCGTCCGCGGCTTTGCTCAGGGACTATCAATGCTAGAAAGCTGTAATTTTGCACGGATATATATGTAAGCTATGCCGAAAAAATGGTACAATAAAAAAGTCAAAAAAAATTTTTTTTTACCGTACCTACCTCCCATAGACGTAAAGTGGGGTTGTTTTTTTTTCTCATCCAACCCTATAGTGTGGGGTATCGTAGGATAGGTCTTTTTAAACCATATTACCCCCACCACCACAAAAAAAAAACATTTACCTCTCGGCCCATTCTCTGGATAGAGCTTTGACTTGCGCGTCGGTGGGCACGTCCCCAGTGATGAGCAACCAGAAAATACCCTCAGGAAGAGGCTGGTCGCTTCCGTGGGCCCTTGGCAGGACTTTCTGACATTCAGGGATGGACATGCCACGGAAACGGATGCCTTCATTAATATCCACCACTGAGGTCTCCCAGATCAGACCTGTGATGCCGCGCATACCTCCGTACATCTATTGAATCATTAGTGGAACAAAATTAACCGACTCAAAAAACATGAAAATAATTTTCCAAGACTAGGTTGAAGTCGGTGCCTCAGCATAGCAGGAGCCAGTAGGAGTGAACCTATGGACGTCTGCCTTACTTAAGTATATTTCGGCGGCCGATCGTGAAATCCGCCAGATTACGAAATTCCTAAGCATATCGTGAAATGGCGCCATTTTATGATATGCCTAAAAGTTGGCCAGGCATATCACGTCACGATGTGTCTCAGAAACAATACGGCAGATCGAATAGAGCAACGCATTCGTCGATATTCCTAGCTCTATACCGGGCACATCGTGATATGCCGAAGAAAAAAATAATTAGGTATTTACAACGAGCGGAACGAGGATTGTTGGTTAGTATGAATTGTGACAATTTATTGAATCAGGCTTTACTTTGCGGAGGTCCATATCAATGAACTAAAAGAATTTCCTTGCTCACCCGCGACCTTACGATAGCTAAGCTTATGCAAAATATGCGTGTTCAAGCAGTTCCTCCACCTCCACACTGTAAGAACACAAGCAAATCACACAAACCCATCTATCACCACCACCACACTACACTGACGCGTTTCGAACTCAACCAGAGCTCATCTTTAGAGTGACACAACCATACACCATGCTACCAGTTGTTAGACTAACGAACCACAACCACCGTTTTAATTTGTCGCTATAACTCCCCAAGTACCCACGTATATTTTATGAAACAAAACAAAACTACCCTCTAATTAATAATATTTTTTTTAACCGTCCTTCAAAACTACCTTGATTTTTATTTACTTACTGTCAAGGCATGTTTTATTAACTACCATTGCTGAAATTAGATCCAAGCCGTAGCAAGGGAGATGAAACTAAATTTACCTGCTCATTAATAATAGACCCCATACTGTTGTATCTAATTATCTCCATGCATTCTAAAACATCGAGACGAAACCCCTTGCCACAATAATGTAACACTTCATACGAATCTGAGTCCGATAAATAATTATTTAATTCCAACAAATGTTTGGCAAAATTTGACTTATCAGGATGCTCATTCCTATATGCCGAAACATGCTCTTTAAATCTAGCATTAAAACTGCGACCTGTCTGACGAACATATACTTTACTGCAGTCATTACAAGTGAGCTTGTATACACCCGATCTAGTACCTTTATCTACCTTCTCTTTGTGGTTACAATGTTTAGAGTACAAAGAGTTGTTAGTCTTAAAGGCTACCTTAACATTGTTTGATTTTAAAATACCATAAATTCTATCAGACAAACGACCAACGTATGAAATGCTACACCTATAATATTTGTTAGAAGACTGCGAAAGCAACACAGCGTAAATATTCACTATCCGTGCCTGCTTCTTCTGAACCAAACTATTTACCATTGATTTAGTATAACCATTTGACAACGCTATTTGATAAATAAATAGTATTTAACTCTATAAATCAAAATGTTCCCTAGAAAGAGGTACAGTTAACAATCTATGTACATAACAATGAAAAGCTGCTAATTTATGCTGCCACGGGTGATTTGATGATGCTGGTATCACGGCATCTGTGTACGTGGGCTTTCGGTAAATTTTGAATTGGTGTTTATTATTAAATCTAGTAATTGTCAAATCCAAAAAGCTTAACGAAAAATTTTCTTCTAATTCTTTTTTTAATTTTATTTTATCGTAAGGTCCCGGGTGAGCAAGGAAATTCTTTTAGTTCATGAATTGTGACTATTTGTGACCACAACGCACGAGCCGAGCGAGCGAACTAACTTAGCTAAATCATGAAATGGCGGCGGTTCATGATATGCCTAGGAATTTCATGATATGCCTAGGAATTTCATGATCTGCCTAAACGTCCTAGGCAAATCGTTAAACGGTGACTTTTGAACGATATGGCGGATGTCCATTAACCAATTCATGAAATAGCGCTATTTCACGATATGCCTAGGAGTTTCGTGATCTGGCGGATCTTACAATCGGCCGCCGACATATACATAAACTAGATATTAATTGGAATTCTGTCCCTGGCTGGTTCGTGCTGAGGCACCGATTTGAAACTGGTAGAAACATATTTTTGTTTTTTTGCGTTGGTTAATTTTTTTTCTCATAGTGTTACCTATTGTTTATTGTTACAAAGCACTTAATTGTAGTAAAATAAATAACAAAATTAAATTTATAAATTTTTCATTTCGCCAAGATTTGTTAATTTTATCTAAATATGCAGGTACTTACTACTTAGGTACCTATATAGTACCCACTACAGGGGTTTAGTGATAGTTTTCAGGTAGGTATACTTATATTAACTGACCATGTCGATTGTGACATCGCCAACTATAGTGTTGCCATATTTCTTGCGGAATTCGCGGATCTTCTCCTGCTCTTTGGGGATCTTCTCCTGAAGAACGCTCTTCAGGTTTGTGGGCTCGGCGCTCAGACCCCTCCGCAGAATTGATGCCGTCGGGTATGCTTTCTGTACACAAAAAACACTCGTAAAGATATTGTTACGATTAAGAAAAATAGTTTTAAAAAAAGCATTGATAGAATATGATTCATAGAATACATCAATTCATGACCTGTGGCCGTATTTTCTAACGCGCTGCCGTTCGCATTAGCATTCACTATCTCTTTCTACCCTCGGCTTACACCGTGTGACAGAAAGAAGTGGTAAAAATGGGTCAGGCTCTTTGATGTCAGGCTTGAAAAGCTCACTTCCCGAAACGTACACTTTCTCTTTATTTGACGGATAAATGTGATGCCGTCTCTGTATATATATGTAAGTACATATGTATGTGGGGTTTTAAAGTTGAATATTTCGCAAACAGATCACTGAATCGAAAAATCGTCTTGGCAACCCCCCAATAGTTTTACTTTTTTTGCTAATGTTTTATAGGTACGGAACCCTTCGCGCGAGAGTCCGACTCGCACTTGACCGTTTTTTTATATTGCCCGTGCGAAGAAGGGGCGGGTCGCTAGTACTTAGGTACATATTTATATTAAAAAAAAAAGTAAAACCGACTTCAAAAAAATAACAAAAAATGGAACCGACCACAAAACCCTTGAAAATATTTATTTATATTAGCACGAGCCAGCAGGAATGGAACAATAGTCGTCTACCTCACCTACATACTATGGGTTTCAATCGATCCTGCTGGGTAGTGCTGTCACCGACTTCGAGCTACTAGGTACCTACCTAGAAAAATATTTTCAAGGGTTTTTTGTCGGTTCCATTTTTTCTTATTTTTTTGGAGTCGGTTTTAGTTTTTGTTAAAAAAAATCTTTATTTCTCACTTTTTAGTGATTCGTAGCCAAATTACACCTCACAACAATTCCATGAAGCCCAAACACGGCTTAGTTCCGTTGTTTTATAACAGAGTTCTGTTGCATACCTTCCGGCTTCAGCATCAGATCAGTTCGAAAAAATCATTTACTTAAAGCTCCTTCTTAGTCGCTTATCTAGGTATATTAATCATGATTGTTTCGGTTTGTCTAATGACGAGCGAGCATTACTTAGCTTTGACGAGTTCCATTGGTCATCTACGGTCTTCTTCATCAGGTCTAGTTTACCAAATGATACTTTCTGAATGTAAATGCTTATCTTAATGCCAAAATCGCCATAGGTGTGCCTATAAAATTTGAGATTTGCCCTCGATTTCCCTAGGATCCCATCATCAGATCTTGATTTGGTGACAATGGGACCACCTCAGAAGATTACCCTTTCAAATAAAAAAAGAATTTTGAAAATCGGTCCACAATTGACTGAGTAATCGGCGAACATACATACTTAAATAAAAATACAAACATTGGAACATAGAACCTCCTCCTTTTTGAAGTCGGTTAAAAAAACAAATATCACACTCGAAATATTGACACCTTAGAGCAACTGGCTTCCTACCGGAAAGTTCCGTAGGATGCCCGTGTCCCGTGTTGCTCTAAGATTGACACACTCACCCTCGCCATGCTCTGCGGTGCCAAGTTATCTCATGTGATATTGGTTCTTTTCCTCCCTTGTTGAACAATCTACTATTAACTCTCACTTACCTAACACTTTCTTATGTTTTTTCAATCAATTATCGAAACTTAGCTTAATATTCGTTTTAAATAAAAAATTTAAACTACCAGCACACCTAATGTCGAAGAAACTGATAGTAGGTACTACTTAGGTATTAATTTTTCGTGAATGCCTTAAAACGATATTTTTTTGTGTTCTAGCTCCAAAAGGTTTCTTCTTTCAGGTGGTAGGACCTTGTGCAGGGTCCGCCCGGATTGCTACCACCATCTTGCTCGCTAATCCTGCCGTGAAGCAGCAGTGCACTGTTGTGTTTCGGCGTGGAGAGTAAGACAGCCGGTGAAATTACTGGCACGTGAGGGATCCCATCTTAGGCCTCTAGGTTGGCAACGCGTCTGAAATACCCCTGGTGTTGCAGATGTTTATGGGCGGTGGTGATCTCTTACCATCAGGAGACCCATTTGCTCGTTTGCCATCCAGTGAAAAAAAAAAAAAAAAAAAAAAGGTGGCTCGGTAAATGTCCATAGTACCTATAGGTAGGCAGGTAGTCCATGAAAAAATATATTTTAAGATTAAATAATGTACGTATGAATTAATAAGTATACTTGATAACTTTTTAAGACGTTAAAATCTTGGTTTAATCGATGAGAACTAAGTAGGTAGGTACACCAAAATTAACACAGCTAATGTGAGTCGGTTTTTGTTTTAAAAAAAGCGTATGACTCTCATTATGGGAGACGCCTCGGAAATAATATCTCACCGGACCAAGATTCGGTACAATAAACCCGCGACGAATAGTCTATATTACCATTAAAAATGCAAGATTAAGTAATAAGTACTTAAATATTATATCTACATAATATTGGTATTATAAGTGTTACAATAAGCGTTTTTTTAACATAATGAAGATTCGAACTTAAACCAGTTTCTAAGCAATTTATTAACAACAAAAGTATTTACCCGCGTTTTTAGTAATTTCGTAGATGTAAATCTGAAAACTGCCATTTTCGATACCGCCCAGCGCAACCCTCTCACGATTTGACTAGGTACTGTCAGTTTAGACCGAGTGCTTTTATACGAGTGCTCAGAGACGGATTTTATATCTAGGTAAGCGTGACGCACGTAGAGTTAGCATTGTTTGCAATATTATTGGTACTGAATAGAGTTAGTTCGTGGTAAATTAGACCGGGGACAATAGAAACACGTCATCACTGAAACAAGTCAAATTTCTCGAAAACTATAATACCTACGGGGGGTATCGTTGGATAGGTCTTTTAAAACCATTAGGGGTTGCTAAAACGATTTTCCGATTCAGTGATTTGTTTGCAAAATATTCAACTTTAGCGCAAATATTCATTAAAATCCAGCGTCCCCCCCTCTTTTAAATCTAAAACGGTGGGTGGAAAAATTAAAAAAAAATCAGGATGATATTAATTAAGTATATCAAACTTGCAAGGAAAACTATAACAGTTAAGTTTTCTTGAGAATTATAAGTAGTTAAAAAGTAAATAGCAGCCTAAGGTATAAAATATACCTAAACTTGGAATATTCCGTACAAAATACGAAATCCTTAGAAAAATATTACTTAATTTTTTCGTAATGGCTACGGAACCCTATTTCGGGCGTGTCCGACACGCTCTTGGCCAGTTTTTTTTTCATTGACTACCTGTTAATTGACCTATATAAACTAATGTCCCATTCTGAATCAAAAATAAATGGTCACATTAGGTAGTCTATGACGCAACACTCAGAACCTAAAATATATCAGAAAAAGTTTAAGAACATTTTTATTTCATCTAAGATCCAACCGTTCCAACCGTTTGGCTGTAAAACCGGCCATATATTTAGTACGAAGTGCAGTATTGGAACTACTTCGTGTCTTGCTGTCCCGCTGACGCTAATATTATTAAATACGAGACTGAGAGAGACAGTAGGATGCGATCTTTGATTTTCAAACATCTTAGTGCCCCCTTGTGTGCTAGACGACAGACGGACACGTGAGTGACAGCAAAGCGTTCCGTTTAGAACCTTCGAGTAGAGAATTATGTAAACTAAGCTTCTTGCAATAATAAGCAATGCACGGCCTATTCTTTGGCTAACGAAAAATTTCCTTTGCCTCCTCATCGATCATCTTATTTTTTATAATAAGTAAAATTGAATACAGCTGTTCAACCTTGAAGCCATCCTTCATCCAATAACGATGCAATAATGATTACGAATATGGAAACGCGATTATGAAAACTTTAATCGATCCTAATAGGAATATTAAAATTGCCAAAAGATAATTAATTCACGTTCATGAAATTCCTCTATTCTAGAAAACATTGTGCCCATTTGTTCCGCTTGTGCCACACACGCTTATGTCTCACAACAAATGAGTAAAACACGCGTCAATTCAAAAAATTGTTCATCCTACGCTATTCGTTTAACACACACACAGAGACACTAAACTTCTGAACTAAATAAAGTCTTGTTGTAACTTCGCTAAAACTGTGTCACTATTTTTAGCCAAGTCAAGATACGTATCGCTACTTATTATTTTATGGTAATACGTAAAAAATCGTTGTATTTTCACAGAGTTTGACTTTTTGCTTTCCTCTAAATAGAAACTAACTTCATTTATTTTCATGCCGGGTTTCGGTAGGGGTATCATGTTACCGCCATCGATTGGAGGCCCCATTCCGCTATGCCAGCAGTAGGTTCCTGGGCTTCACCCTAGATCCAAATTTGAATTGGAAGAATCATGTTGACTCCCTATGTGGCAGGTTAAGCAGTGCAGCCTATGCTTTGCGCAAATTAAAGCACATTCTGGCAGATGGTGCACTAAAGCAAGCATACTTACATACATACTTAGGACATAAAGCATATTACCTACTTGATTAAATACTACACTACGCACCCCTTAGGGCCCATAACCGTATTTAGTGTGGTGTGATAAAAGATAGGTTTGGCAGGGGGTAGGACCTTGTGCAAGGTCCGCCCGGATTGCTACCACCATCTTGTTTGCTAATCCTGCCGTGAAGCAGCAGTGCTTGCACTGTTGTGTTTCGGCGTGGAGAGTAAGACAGCCGGTGAAATTACTGGCACTTGAGGTAGGTATCCCATCTTAGGCTTCTAGGTTGGCAACGCATCTGCAATAACCCTGGTGTTGCCGATGTTTATGGGCGGTGGTGATCTCTTATTAACAGGAGACCCACTTGCTCCTTTGCCATCCAGTCGAATAAAAAAAAAGTATAACAATTTCTTGTTCTATAGCAGTCCATAGAACGTATCTCAAACACCAACATTGGCCCTATAAAAGATCTAAGAAGGTCGAGTAACGCCGATTTGGCGAAGTTATATCTCCATTTAATGTTATACCTAGTGGAACTGTAGCAATCACTGATGTATTAAACTGGTAGCAATGTTAGTCGTGACATTTTAGGTCTAAAAAGTTGATGTTATCGTAATCGTGACTTGTATGAACATTTATTGAGATACGGGGCACATTAACGCTATTATAGTGTTTTTTATACTGTAGTAGCGTTCGTGATTCCATTTTAGTGCTATTTTAATCTCTAATAGAGTCCGCGAATCCTATATAACGCAATTCTCAATCATTTTCTCGGCAAGTGAGTGATTTTGCTGTGTGAAGTAGTTAACCCAACCCAAAGATAAGAAAAATAAATAAACCTACTGTATCTTGCATCGTGGTAAGTTTGCTGTCTTATTTAGACATTGATTAAAATCACGATTAAAACGAATAATACTGCATAAAAAGCATGTGCGACCAAAGTTTTACCGATAGAATAGTATTAGGTTTAGGTTCTAGTATTATTAATGCGCCCTCGATTTATTGAGCTTTGAATAAAATATATTAATAATATAAAATTAAATTTGCCATAGTTCTTACTTTACAGACAAGAAGTACATTCGTGGCTCATACCGGCTAACTATTAGCACTCATGACAAAGTTTTGGCCGCCATCATCGTAAAATAAGGGTTCCATAAAACTTTAGCCAGGTCACACAAACTCTTTAAATAGAAATACATTTTGATATCCAGTGAAGGTTTATGATATACGTAGGTAATCATTAGTGTTGTTTTCTTTTTCAGTGCCGGTATAAGAGAAATGTTCCTAATAATGGACATTGACAAGTTAAATTTTCTACGGAACCACATTGCACTGGTTTTGCCCACACTTCACATATACTAGGTACCCACTGTTATTACAAGTGTGTGAAACGAGTAAAAAAGACGTAAGACGTAAAACAGTTGTGAAGCGAAACTAATTTATTTGCACGCCTTTGTTTGATAAAAGTTGCATATCATATTTTATGCTCATTAGCCATAATAAGTGGTTGAAACCTGAATGCAAGGTCTTCGGTGATTTTAAAATACTTATTTTAATCATTCGAGGTAATGAATATTCGATGAAATGAAAAAATAGGAAAAATTGACTTTTAACTGATATTCGATTAAAATTTTGTCGACATTTCAAGGGTAAAACTAAATTTCGCTATGATTTCTTTGGAAAATGTATGGGATATCAACATGACAGTAGTAGCACAAAAGTTCCACCCTGGTATGTGATTCAGTTTCCTTACTGTACATAATCCCAATCCCTAAGTCATGTACAGCTTGACTACAGTGCTTTCATTCTAGCATGGTGCGGGTGACACTTCATGCATGTTTCGTTTTACACAAAAAAACTTAAATTAAAAATTCTGAAAACCCCGACACACAAAAAAACGCCTGAAAAAAAAAACGCCGACAAAAAACCCCGCTAAAAAAGACAACTAAAAAGTAAAAAATAATTATGCACTAGGTACCTAGCTGTTGCCCGCGACTGCATCTGCGAAGAATTCGTTTATCCCTATCCCGCGGGGACTATGCTGATTGTGATTTCCCCTCATTGTTAGGTACTAACATACACTCGTATATTTAATTGTTCAAAATTGGTACTTGAAATAAATAATTTCATTTAATTTCATTTTTGGATTAATTCGAGCCAAAACATATGAAAGGTTTATGGCCCTTGTTCGCAGAACTGTAACGGACGTGCGTAGGTAGGTACCTACCTACCTACATGAGTGATGACGATGACAACTTTAATTTTATTAGATTAGAACCATATTAGAACGCATGAATCAGAGCCATAGAAATAGCGGCAAATTAAAAAAAAGATGTTGTTTAAGATAAGGTGTTGTGTGATTTGGGAGTTGGGGCGCAGGATGAGGGACGGAGGAGGTGACCCCCGTTCCGGGTCGTACTTGGTCTAGCGGGTCTCGTTGGCCATACAACGAGGCAATGCCGCTGGGGTGATGGGTACGTTTGGGCCAAGTACGGGTCTGGAGTAGTTTTTATTTTATTTTATTATTTAATTTATTACTATTTTTTTTCTCGTTTAGGTTTTTTTGGTATTTTGTATAATTGTTTTTTTTTTGTATTACTTACTATTTTTTTTGTAGTTTTAATTAATTATTTAATTTTGTTTGACATTGTTTGGTTTCTTTTGATTATTTGTGTTTATTTTGTTATTCTATTTTTGACATTTTTGTTTTATTTAGTTAGGATATATCTTTAGTTTATTAGGGAGATGTTGTTAGACTTGGCTGAACTGAACTGCAGACTACTTTTTTAGGTATAGGTATTGCAATACCTATACCTAAAAAAGTAGTCTGCAGTTCAGTCTATTCATAGGAATGGACAGAAGAAAAATAGGTTCTTTATAATACACGCTTTAGGAAGTCATTTTAAAAATTGTTTTTTTTTAGCATTCGATCTAAACTTAATTCTAATTAAAATATCGAAGACTTCAATATTAGTTTCAATTATTCATTAACTAGCTGTTGACCGCAACTTCGTTCACGTAGAATCCGTTTATTGCTATCCCACGTGGACTATGCAATTTTCCGGGATAAAAGCTATTCTATGTCCTTCCCCTGGACTTGTAGGTACTATCTGTATACAGAATTTCACCTAAATCGGTTCAGCGGTTAAGACGTGGTTATCAAACAAACATACAGACTTACAAACTTTCGCAATTATAATTATTATTAGTGACATTAACTTCAAAATACCATATACGGGACGGGACGGGACTTTAACGTCGAGGTAAATATAACTTGTGTAAAAATAGCGTGATAAGTCCCGTATATGGTATTTTGACTATGAATTAAAAAAAAAACCTATTTTGTTAAAAACAGAAACGTCTTCCTATAAAATACCTAAAGAGGCAGAGTTAAATTACATTCTGCAAGAAACGGAACGTTTATAATATTGCTAACTCATGAATTTTTTTTACATTATTTATAGTTTTAAATCGCCAGTTTGGATCAAAATGTGATGACCTTCAATCATATACGAATAGTTAACTATTCACAACTAAAGCACTGTAATCATAAACGAATAGTTAACTATTCACAACTAAAGCACTGCACCAAATTTGATGAAATTTGGAATTGAAAAAAAGCTTGAGCTTCATAGCAGTAACTACGAGTAGAATATTTTTAAACAGGGAAGACCAGATGAGTCCGCGAAACATTATTAAATTATGTATAAATATAAATCGAATTAATATTATGTAGCAAATTATACCAAGTGCCATCCACGAAGACGCGTGATTTTGTCAAAATTAGACAGTAATGTCTAATTTTTGACATTGTAATAAGAATATCTATACGTATTAATATTGTGTTATTTTGTAAGTATATTACGTATTATGAACATGAAAGTACCGTGAGACTCACTCATATTAAATGATATTGTAACGGATAACTCACGTCTTAAACCGAGTTTAGCTCGACATGTTTCGTAGCGTCGCGTGCTCCTGAGAAGAAGGGCTACGAAATAGCCCGAAACATGTCTAGCTTAACTCGGTTTAAGACGTGAGTTATCCGTTACAATATCATTTAATATATTACGTATTAATTAATCTACTCACAAACTAAACCAAATTACGACTTCATCGTATTACGAATTCAAAAAAATGTCTAGAACCCCTTCTTCTGTGACCTTCTAGAGTCCAATGTTATCCTGAATAGACTTTAGGTACTTTAACTAATTTTAAGCATTCTTTATTGAACGAACTAAAAATGAAAAAAAAAACACGCTATTTTATTATAAGAATCGATAGGATTTATTGCTCAGGATAAAATTTATCTAATAAACATTTGGTGATTGTTTGCCCCGCGTTGCATAAAAATAATAAGTTTCATTTTTAAACTTTTCGTTAGAACACCTCGTGTAAGAAAGAATTATGCATAAAATTATTATTAACATTTGTATATACCTACCTGGTGTTTTCTGTACTGCTTACTGTGTTGGTGTGCAATAAAGAGTTATTGTACTGTATTGTACCATTTAACGAATTTCTTATCAAAGTCTTCAATAAAGAAAGCTTGTAACTTGATAATTATGATGTCTTTGGATGTTAAGGCGATAAGAAAATTAATAACGTATCATTTACTTGTTACAAGTGAACGTACTAGGTAATGTTAATAAATATTATATTTCAAATAGGTATCTCGTAAAACAGATGAGTGTAAGGCCAGACGTTTATTAGATCAATTTTATTCGGAACAATGATCTTATCGATTCGTATAGTAAAATAACTTTAAACTTTTTAGTTGGTTTGATTCCCGGGTGAGACAAGCAGAGTTGAAGATCTTTCAATGCAGTTTTGTTTCATTTTAAAAATAAAGGAATGTTTCCTTTCAGTACAATTAGCTAACTAAAGGATTTAAGGTGGTTGCCCTCCAGGGCCCATAGATTTTTTCCACTCTGTATATACATACTTACTATATAATGTTTTTCAAAGAATGAGCCCAGCCGCATAATATGTAAAAACATACATATAAGTTGGGTGTATCAAGGAAAACTTTATCGTATTTATTGTCTTCAATACATAACATACCAGTATTCAGTTTTAGAAAATGTTTCACCACACATTAAAAGAATTATGTGACAGATGAATGTGGTGCCCTCTCTGTTTATTCGGACAAAACAAACAGAGACTGATCAATAAGTGGTGAAACAGGCTCTAAAACAGGTACATTCAATTATAAAAACCTAGCCAGTCACTGGATGGACTCTTCCTGTGTTATTACATATTTAACACCCTACAAATATAATAGTAACAAGAAATGCAAAACATGTTTAGAGGCTGCGTTTCCACCAGAGATGTGCAAGGATGTGTTGCAAGGAATGTGTTTGTCATGAACCAATAAAAACACTTCATTTACCTGTCCTCGCACAGCACCGCTCTGGTGGAAACAGCTGAGCAGAGCGAGGCGAGTTAAATGAAGTGTTCCTATTGGTTCATGACATGAAAAACACACTCTTTACACATCTGTGGTGGAAACGCAGCCTTAGATAGAGCCCGGCACGAGTCCTGTCACAAGTAAGCAAAAGTAACCCCAAAAATCAGTAGGTACTAATAAATCAGAATTGAATAATCACGTTCGCATGAATAAGCGAACCAAACAATAATACATTGTAGGACCTCCTCTCTCCTTCATATTATTTTTTGACTGACTGGTTGAACCAGGTGGTTAACTGCACAAGGGCGGAACCTTCGGTGCGCGAGCTAGACTCGCACTTGGCCGGTTTATTCCAATTTGGCGCTACTATCTCGTCCCAGAACAGTTTTGGTGGTGACTTTATCAGATACTTACCTACTATATATATATATATATATATATATATATATATATATATATATATATATATATATATGTGTCGCAGAAGGATGGGTAAAGAGAGAGCGACATTATTTTCTTTCTTAAGGGTAGCATTATTTACCTGTCGAATTATAATAATCGCACAGAGAGATAGATAGACAGGTAAGCAGATATGGTGTCAGGATATAAGTTCAGCATAGCAGAGTTCTGGTCTCCATCTTTAGCCCTCTTTAAGGTCGGTTATTTATTTATTACATTTCACAGCATAACAGTTAAACCAAAGCACTGAAATTCAGATACAATTTATAGAAAGAATACACAAAAAATATATAATAAAAGGTAGATTACCTACTTAGTTAGTATTTCACAGAAGAAGGTCGTCGTACATCCATCTTCTCGCAGAACCTCAAACATTCATCACACATTTCTAACCATCTACTTGCAAACAAATCACAGCTAGGGGTAAATTCGAGAAGCGAGTTTATCTGGTGCAAAGCTCGAACCAGAGGAGATTTTCTGCGAGACACTGTTCGCGCTGCCGGCGCCGCTAATAAATGGCGACAGCGTGGCCGGAGAAGAAATTTAGTCGGTGAGGGAACATACAGACGCATCAACTGAGCCACTAATTCAGGACAATCAGAATCTCCACGCAAAATCCCACTGGTTATAGTAAGCAATAATAATAAAAAATATGTTAATATGATAGAAATTATTACACTCGGGTTTCTCTTGTGAAGCCAATCTTTATTCAAATTAGGCTTAAATTAACATTGAAGCTTACTGCACGGTTCGTAAGTAACCTCAGTTGAGAAGATACCGGCAAGAAACTCAACGAGGTATTATCTTTTCAAAACAACACGCTACAATCGTTTATGTCGTTACAATTTATTATCACACTATCTCGTCGCTAACAGTGGAACATAGTTACGAAGGATGCTAAGAAATTATCAAAACGCGGAGAGTTCTGTGCTTGCCTCCATACACTGCGCGGCAAAACCAAAATCCATTCAATCCAAATCTCTTTCAATCTCAGAAATAAGGATTGCTATTAGGTGCACAAGCACTAAGTACACAAAATCACTAATAATTGGCGATTAACTCAAAGCACTTAGTCGATGCAAATTGATTACGTTAGACACTTGTGCTTGTGCTCAGCGCGACTGCTCGATCAAGAATATCGTCCCCGTTTTATAACAGACATTAAATGTCATTCTGACGTATATCGATCTACCCGCAGATCCGCAGATTCAGTATGAACTAAACACAGACCACCCCCAAGTGATACCTGACATGACCTGTCATCACTTGACGTTTCGATAAAGCAATAATAATTAAAGGAGCATTTAAAAGAAAGTGATAGTTCGATCTTAAATTAAAATAAACAGCTTTTTCAACAGTCACCAGTGTGGCCAGTGTAACGACGCTGCGACATATATATCTAGTTTAACACTTTCCACAATAAAAATACAATCTGGTCACAACCCTGTCTTTAAAAAAAATCTCGAAACAACTTACGAACTATTTACGTAAGGCTTAAGTTAAGTCACCTATCCGCCCAGTAAAGATATGCACGTAATCACAATCACTGTACGACGCTAGTAATATATACTACTCCATTCTTTCGCGCAAGCCTGATACGTATGTTTAATAAATTTCAGTGAAAAATTATTTTTAATGCAAGCTTTTTTGCTGACTGTGCCTTTTGTTGACTGTACATCCAACAGTGCGCATCCGAGTGTCATCCAACTTACCAAATATGAGGTCAATCCGACCACTGGAAGTGGTTCAAAATGAACTCTTAAGATTTGAGCCAAAAAAACAACAACGAACATGGTAAGCTTGTAAAAGGATACGACAAAAATAGGATAGAAACACTCGCGCATCGTGCAGTAATTTATTACGCGCATTGTATGATGACTAGGGTTTCGTCTATTCAGCACATCAGTATTTACCAAATTCAACATCATATTTCATAAAGTATAATTTTCTCGCGTCATTACGAGTATATTCACGGAAACAACGATACATGGCGTCTTAAATTACTTTGGAATATTGTACAATAGCAGATGGTTTGGTTACTTTGACTGGACACGTCTGTAATGTTTCTTGTTATTTTTAAATTGTGGTTGATATAAAATTTTCCATACATTATTTGGTATTCAAAGTAGTGTCGCTTGAAAAGCGTGACTACATTTTGAATCAAAAATTCCGATTTCTAACTTTTACAGTGTGCTAAAGTCAAGCTAATAGATTAACTTGAAACATTTCGGAATAATTTGAAGACACCATGTAATGTACAGTCGAGGCAACTCAATCAAGTACCAGGGTGGAACTTTTGTGCTACTAATGTCATGTTGACATCTCATACATTTGCCAAAGAAATCATAGCGCTAGGGATTGATATTAAGGGGTTTCTAAACAGGCCATATTTTACTGCAATTTGTGGCTGGCAACTACGGCCGTCCTTCTCTAACACCGTACGCAAGAGCAAGATGCAAATAATGGCCGGCCACAAATCGCAGTGAAAATGTAGCCCGTTTAGAAGCCCCTTTATAAAAAGGTTCCACCTTGGTACGTGACTCAATTTCTCTACTGTACCTAACTATAGACGGTGTGCTATGCATACAGTGAACTTGCAGGCGTAAATTCTTACATTTAAAAATGCTTTTTCAATACGTAAATATGTAAGGATAATAAATTGATTTTGTTTGATTCGCGAAATAGCGAGCGTAATTTAAAAACAAATTACTATGACGACGTGTAGGCTGAACCTTTCCAGCTAAATAAATAATAAATTAATAATGTAAGATTATCACAATTACTAACAGCTATACATGAATAAAACTCATCATTGTGGTAAAATAAATTTTGAATATCACTAGGGTCCAGCACTGAATTTCCCTTGATTTAAAATGTTTCGAATCATAGCACTATTGTAAAATAAAACATGAACTTAAAATTAAGATTATAATATCACTTCAAGGCGCCTATACTCTTAACTAGCCTTCCTCCTGGCGTGGTCTCCTCCTTTTAACCTTCTTCCAGTGTGACAACGTGCACGGATGGCCATTTCAGTCAGTAGGCGCTATTCGCACGTTTTTTTGTTCTCACCCTACCCATATACGCAATAGAACGTACTAAGCGTGCTAATTAACATTACTCCACTTTAATTTCGTGAAAGATGGCCATCAATATTTTGATAATACTGCCAATATGTCAACTTAACAACTACAACGATACATGTACGACAATGGTAACTACTTTAGTAGTCAACTTTATCTAACATAAATTTTATTAACTGGATGGAATAAAAACGGCGGGATCTGAGAAAGAATAAGAGGTTCCACTCTCATATCTTTCTTATTTTTCACCAGACATTGATGATTTTAAACGCCATTCGCTTTATATTCCAGTTTTGTATGAAGTTAAATTATATAGGAAAAAACTAAAAGGAAGAAAATAAGTCTAGTGGTCTAGAACTCTGTTAAGTAGCTAATTTAAAGTTCAACAGTCGGGACCCATTACTGAGAGTTTTTGAGCGTCACGATTTAAATGGGTTCCGACTGTTTAACTTTAAATAAGCTACTTAACAGAGTTCTAGACCACTAGACTTAATTTCTTCTTTTTAGTTTTGACAGTCGGGTTTATTGATTTTTTTAATTTAATGTTTTATTTTACACTTTTTTGATATTTGTGTATGTGAAAACGGTAGATTAAAAGTATTATTACCTATATATATTAAGAATGGGCTAACTATTAGCTTTCATTTGATGCCCATATTGTTACAATACAAAATATATTTTTTAATTCCTCCGCCATTTTTTTTCGCAGACGCCATATTGAAATATTATATAATCTATGTCACTCCGGCAGTTATGACGAATCCAATGATACCTCATATGTTAAAATCCGTCTAGCCGGCAGCGAGGATCAAAGAAATGGACATACATACCCACATACATATATACACTCGAAAAACATAACCCTCCTTCGGGCAGTCGGGTAAAAATTGTTTCATGCATATTCCAAAAATATAAAATGTTTCAAACTGGCAATATTTAGTCTGAAGTTGGCAAGGCAAGGATTTGGCACGCATAGACCGTAGTTGCCTACTCATTAAGTACAAAGGAATTGTGAACCCATGACAATGTAACTAAATATATTCGGTAAATATAAATATAAGAGACGATAATATAACTTTATTCCCAAAACCATTATGTTCACGTTCCGTTCAAAAATGCGGGTTTTACATTATAGCTGATGGTATAACATATATTTACTAAGTCCTACTACTACAATCATTTTCATTGAAAGGATTTGCAAATAATACTGTATGCTTGTTGTACCAGTTTCGTATTATTCGCATTAACATCGAACTCAGAAACTCAATCACTCATTGGTCCATATCTCTATTTACAAATTTAAAATAGTCTTTTCTTAAAAAGTAAGCAACAAATTGATTGACATAAGTGTAAATTTCATTTACCTACTTTTTTAACAGCTTTCACCTATAAAATTGCCAATTAATTGTTCCCCGTACATAATCAGCACTGGTAGGGGCCAAATTATTTTCGAACTTAACTCTGTAATTGCGCTTAGCCAGCCGCTGCCGCGACGCGTTCCCTTCGCTCGCTCGGCTCGCGTGTTGTGGTCGCAATTGTACATAACACTCCTCGTTTCGCTCGTCGTCGTACTTAATTTTCCATTGCCGTAATCTCTTTGAACTAGGAAATATTTCGCTCTTTCCAGTGCTGGTTATGATGGTTATGTACGGGGAACAAAGTAAAATTGCCCCTAGATTTTAATGGCATGTTCGACAAAACGGCAATTTCATAAATAAAGATAAATAACAGAGCCACAAATTTATCTGACTTGGTCACTGAATATATCTCTGAATTTTGACCACCGGGTCAGGTAAGTTTGTGGGTCTGTACAGTTGTCTAAAGCGCGCCATCTTTGTATAGAACATCATAAGTTTGCTGGTAGTTCGTCAAGACGATCTCTCTGATATTCTCTCCGATATTCCTTCTTCTTCATGCGAAACCAAAGACTCCAGGGTTCTTCCGCGTAGCATTATCTCCATTATACTGAAAATATAAAATGACATCAACCGCTAAAAATGGAAAAAATGCATTAATGTCGAATTGAAAAAATAAACTTCCGTTCTTGTTTTTAATGAATACTTTGTTTGTGTTTGTTTTTTTTTTTATACTATGTCCTTCCTTAATCTTAAAAATAAGCAAATTATTTTAACTTGCTTTTTTTCTTAATTTCATATGAAATTGAAAAGAGTGATTATTTTCTGAAAGGAAATTATTGGGTAAATATTGGTAAGTTCATTCAATTTAGCTCGACTCAAATAGTCTGCACACAGCGTTTTTAAACGCGTCGTCGGTTCGCGTTTTTCTTTCCATAGAGCAGCAGGGCTACTACGAAACTCGAAGTTCATATCGTACCGTCTCCGCACGACACGAACTTCGAGTTTCGTAGTAGCCCTGCAGACACAATTCGCATGCGTATCGTGTTCGTATCAATACTAACGCGCATAGACAGCGCGTTTAAAAACGCGGTATGCATAGGCCCTTATACTTACAATGCAAGTAGGAATACAACCGCTTGAGTACCCATCGTCAGATAGAAGAACGCGTTCAAATGGTCGGTGTTTAGTGTGGCCTTGTACACTTGCGAATAAATAATGGAAGCAAACATCGCCACCAAATTCTCCATAACTGACAAAAATGCGTACGCCACGCCTGAAAAAGTAATATCGTTTTAAATAAGTTTTTGTTAGAAATATTGTTTTTATTACAAGCTTTTTATCGCTGACTGCACTTGCACTGTCACCTAGCTTACATATACATACCAAATGTTGAACCCGATTTTCATACATACGAATTAAAAGTTATTAGTTTTGTGGTATTACCTCTTTCTGCTGGCGGGAGTACTTTAGAAGTCATGGACCGCACGAGGGGCGCCACACACGGCCCTAAAGCCGCCGCCGTGGCTCCGACGTACAGGAGCTTCCAGGAGGTGGCTTGGGCGTACAGGAAGTGGCCAGTCATGTGAGACGCAGCACCCAACATCACTATGAACTGTAACAATAGTATGTAATGTAGGGTGAGTGGCCAAACCCGATGTCTAAGTTGATTTATTCTGTAGGAATTTAAAATTTAGATGTTCCACATAATACAGTCAACTATTTCGACTTATCTGGTTTGACTACGCAGTTGGGGCTGGTGTTGGTGAGGTCCGTTTGCCAACTCTGACGTTTGAGCCACGTTTGTGATTGGTTAAATAACCAAATGAGCCAATCACAGGCACAAGCAAGACTGTAACATCAAACGGACCTCACGATGCTACCGCCATCTAGCGATATTTTACTTGTCAAAAACCCTAATTGCTTGACCACCCTTAGAGCTTGGTTTAGGGATGACGGATCTTGACAGTACTAAACTCAAGGTTTGAAGGTTTGAGTGAACCCTGGTCCGCTCAAGTTGAAGAAAAGGATGGTTAAAGTAGCAACAGAGCATCGGTTTGACCTGTTCTGATTCACGTTTGTTTGTTACAATAAATCCCTACTTAATATTATAAATTCGAAAGTAACTCTGTCTGTCTGTTACGCTTTCACGTCGAAACCACTGAACCGATTTTGATGAAATTTTGAACCCCAAAGATCAACATAGGATACCTTTTATTCTGGTAGAGGGCGCGACCGCGCGATAACCTAGATCCGCGCAGACGAAGTCGCGGGCATAAGCTAGTTAACTAAAAACATCAAAGTTGATTTTCGTTCAAGCACAGAATAAGTTAGGCAGGACAAGTAGTTCAAGTGTCAATCTGACATTCAGCCTTATTACGACTGACTCTAAATAGAAATTGTTTGATGGAGCCACTTTTCCTAAATTTGAATTGAATTGAAATAGAAATTGACAAAAAATTGAACCGACTACAAAAAACCTTGATAATAATTTTTTACCAGTCTGAAGTCGGTTGGTGCTTCAGCACGAGCCAATTAGTAATTCTTGAGCCAAAATTTAAATACCCACCGTATCTTTCCATCGTAGCACTTTAGACATTAGAGGTATTCCGAATAGCATCAATAGGACATATGCCGTACTATTGTACGTTCTGAAATTACTGTAGGCCGCTAGGTCCCACTGGAACACATTCTGCACGTATAAGTACATAACAGGGCGTTCGTCTGCAAAGTAAACAAGTATATCAAGTGTATAAAACATGGAAAGTAAACTTTAGATTGCAGGGAGATTTCCTTTATGATCTTTTCCGGTCGACCCGAATCAACACTATCTATGATTATATTCCTTAAATTAAAAAAATATAGTTTTTTTCCTTTTCAAGAGTTTCACTATAAAATAGTTATCTTGCTAACCTACTAATATTTTAAACTATAGTTTGTGTGTGCGTGCTTGTGTTCGTTTACCTACTCTTTCACGCAAAACCGCCCGGACAGATTTGGCTACAAGATAGCACAAAAATATGTTATCTCTGATTTACACATAGGACACTTTTATCCAGGGAGGATTGACATTCCCGCGGGGTATCGATCGAACATTGTACGTAAACAATTTTGCCATGACAGCCTGAAGATTGTTTTTAAATAATTTACTGGTAACCGCTTGTAACAAGTACGCGAATGACTAATCATGTCGTCTCCAGCATAAAGATAACATGTTATTGCAAGTTATCAATGCTTTAAATACCTATCACCATCACAAATATATGTCAAAGGGTCATATTTTATAGTAACGGCTCTCGCTGGCTAGCGTCATACCGTTGAAAATTTTATAACCAAGGTTCCGTGAATATGTAATCATTTTATGAAATCTTACAATGTAGCTGTTGCCCGCGACTTCGCCTGCGAAGAATTCGGTTATTACGCACCCTCGGGAACTATATCATTTTTGGGATAAAAATTATCCTATGCCCTTCTTACTTAAAATATCTCCATATGAAGTTTCATGATGATCGGCTGAGTACTTTAAGCGTGAAAGCGTAATGCACTTTTATTCGTATTTAAAAAAACAGTTCAGTAGTATTGCATGAAGAAATGTCAAACATCCACCGCATCCAATACAACAGCCATATATCTTCACAAACTGTTGCGTTTATATTAGGTACGACTTATAATAATAATCCGAACGCTAATTAGGGTTCCTACTACTACAGACCTACTAATACAAAATGCATCCGAAATTAGATTCTGATTAGCTTCTGCTTAAGGTATGATAGTCCATTTTACTACAGAACCCTAAAAAATTAAACATAACGAGCGTTGAATACTCCAACTGTATTAGTTGAACTGTAGCCCTGAATTTATTAGTTGATAATTATTATGCTATACTTATTTTATAATACAAGGTGATTCCATCCACCCAAATTTTGAACATAATTTTATACCTAATGGGAAAGAACAATATAATTTTATGAATGATCATTAAATTAACCTTTTAATTTTCGGGTTATCCATAATAATTAATTAAATGTACTTGTGCAATAGAACAAAAAAGATTAAAAAAGGTAAAGATAGTGTTTCATAAACAATCGAAATTTGAATAGAAACTAAATAATCACCTCAAATAAACTATAAAGGAATTCGAAGTACTATTTTTATTAGTACATTCAAGTGTAAAAATATGAACTTATTCAAAGTTTTAAAAATAAACACCACAGACTCTTATTCCGACGCAATAAGGCCGTAGAAACATATTTCTGAGTGGTTCGAATAGATACTTATTTTTGCACTTGACTGTACATATTAGTGGGAACATGACAATACATAATAATTATCCATTAGTAGTAATAACTTTATATTTACCTCTTTGGAATGTATATAAAGCCATAGATATAAGCAAGAACCATAAGAACAATCTGCGATAGCTAGTTCTCTTTTTTGTCAATGTGAGCATTGTTTGTTTTATGTTGTTTACGTCAAAGAAATCTGTAAATGGATTTCTGACACCAGCCTCTCTAAGCGACTTCTGTTCTGGTCTCGTCTGCCACTTAAGGCAAAAGAAACTGTATACAGTAGCTATGGTCATGAGGCTAGTATTGATCGCAAACATTATTGGAAATGATCTGTCCACGACTTTGGTGTACAACACGTTCCCTGTAACAAGACACATTCATATAAGCCTATAAATAGCTCATTGTGGAAGGTATATGTGTTACAAAGTATGGAAGCCAATATTAGTAAAAGTATCAGATAGATAACAATTCAGTGAATACTGTCGCTTAAGCCATTTATATGAAGCATGTTTAACAAGTAGGTTATCGTGATCAGATCTAATAGAGAATAGACAAAAGGCAGTAAACCAAAAACAATTGCCGTAATATCTACTTGCTCTGCATTTTAAAGTGGAGTAGGCCAGACGAGCATGTTTCACAAATGTGGATTGTTTTCAGTGGTTTGATATTTAATGATACTAATATTATAAATGCGAAAGTGTGTGTGTTTGTATGTTTGTGAGAAAGTGACATATGCTATTTTTTATCCCGGAAAAATGCACAGATCCCGAGGGAACAGCGCGCGACAACTGAATTCCACGCGGGCAAACCCGCGGGAAAAAGCTAGTATTTATATAGTTTTTACCAATAGCTACGCCCGATGACATAGTGCTCAGGTAAACGACATCCAATATGCCAACTCGCAGGGTTCTGTTGTTGAGAGAAGATACGTCAGCGATGTATGCAAAAGCACCAGCAAATATTGCCAAATCGGCACCCGTCAAGGCACTGGGGAATGCTGCTGTGTATATCATATATTCTAAGGGCCAGTCTGAAACAAAAATAGACATTTCAACATTTGCAACACAGTAAAATAAGTGTCATCACAAGTTAAATTACAGTCACACACACGTTATAGCAGTAAGTAACTAGGTACATTCAATCATTTATACAAGGGTGAAAAGTAATAAAAGTAGAAATATCTCGAAAAAGTTGGCACTTTTACTAAGCCGCAGTTCGTAAAATACAGTCACCTACATAAATTAACGTTGTTTTTTTTTTGGAATCTTTTTGTATTTTTTATTTCAATTCCAAATGTTCTGATACTTTTACGGTCATCCCGTAAAACCCATATCGAAAATACAAACTGAAATACAGATGCATAGAAAAACCAAAAAATAAGACCAGCGCTGGGAATCGGACCCACTCAGGTCCTCGGCATTCCGTGCCACGTGCTATACCACTACACCACCACTGGACAGTGATACAGACACGAATTTCTCCTATGCACCACATATCTCAGCTTGTTTGTTTTCTTATTTAGTATTTATTTATTTGGCAAAAAACCTAAAATACATAAGGCCTTATTCTAATAAGTCTTACAATATTATGCACCCTGGTAGGGTATAGCCACATTTATAATAATGTTATTTAATTCTATTAGGCAACTAAAAAGTAAGTCATCCTACGTACTTGCACTAAATTATTTAGTCACTTAAGCAGCGACACCAGCGACATCTATGCTGTAGCCCGCATCGAGAAACTTTCAGGACCCCATTGGAACTAACCGCTCACCCGGACAAGAGATGTCGTTATTAAGCAATCAAATTAAGATTGTTTTTTTTTAGAATCTTTTTGTATTTTTTATTTTGTATTACCTACATAAATGTTCATCCATCTTGACATTGTCTCATTGTGATGTGGCTATCAGATAAAGAGAGTGATGGTCAATATGCAATCAGTAGCAGAAGTAGATGAGCAGGTACTTTGTGGTAGTCAAAATGATATAAACACTCTTATTCTTATTACCTCAGCAGTACTCATGTAGTGTAATGGTCTAATATCGCAATCAGTGAGCAGAATTACAGAAATTTGATGAAGGGCAAAGCGATTCAATGTGCGTGCGAAGTTCCCAAACCGCATACTATAAGCTCTTGTTCTACTGTGCCCAGCAGTGGGACGTATATAGGCTGGGATGATGATGATGATGATGATGACTCATGTACTCGTATAGACCACTTTGAGCACTGTAACCACTCATCCACTTCTGCTGCTGACTGTATAAATAATACAGCTACAGACACTGGGTGTACATTGAAATACAATGGAACAATGGAGCATACCTTTCAAGCTGTTTACTGTTATCATTATGGAAAAGTAAAGTTTTCCAATGAGTCCAGCCAGTATAACAGTCTTCCTTCCCCTCTTGTCACTGTACGATCCTAAAAAGAATGCAAGGATGAGCGGCACTATGTGCGTGGCTATGCCGTTCCACTGCAGGAAGGTAGACACCGTCACCTGCAATCAGGGTTCTGAAATAAGAGAAGTACAAGGGTGTCAGAAAGCTTTAAACACCCAGTGGTTGATTTTCATTCTCAGTAAAATCTAGTCTATGCTTATTAGGATGTTGCTTTACTGTACTACATTAAGTAACGTCATAAAAAATTTACAAAGGAGTTAACACGTTCGGCGCCGGCAACGTTCTGAAGTCCTTACGCTTTGCAGGCCGAAATGATTGCAAACACGTATGTGTGTCAACTGGCGAGTGCAAGGTATAATAAAATATCACGGGACAATTCACACCAATTGACCTAGTCCCAAAGTAAGCTTAGCAAAGCTTGTGTTATGGGTACTAAGCAACGGATAAATATAATTATATAGATAGGTACATACTTAAATACATATTAAACACCCAAGACCCGAGAACAAACATTCGTATTTTTCATACAAATATCTGCCCCAACACGGGAATCGAACCCGGGACCTCAAGCTTCGTAGTCAGGTTCTCTAACCACTAGGCCATCTGGTCGTCTAATGTTTTGATCACTAATGTTTTGTCACTAGCACCGAACATGTTGAGGAGACAAGTTGTTAGAAACTCTTAGTCATAATTTCTCTTTTGACAATGGGCAACATTATATAGACCGCATTACCTGTACTTCAGTGTTGACATCGGGGTAAGCCGTTATATTGTAGCATATTTCTGGACTGTATCCGTGATTGACATTGCAGGCTCGAAACACATAGAATGTCTGCTCGACTACATTGGTTATCATGAAAGCCATCATATACAAGAACATTGTAGGCTCTACTGTTATGTATTTGTACCATGGTGCTCTTATGTTTTTCTGCGGTAAAATATTCAATATTAATACTGAAGTTTCCATGATAACATATTATGAGGACGTTAATAAGAGACTGTGGTTAGATTAAGACTGAACATGCTTAAAATTTTATTACCTTACCCACATTGACATAAACACAATCATTCAACCTATAATGTCTCAGATTTTTTTATCAGATTCTAATATGATGTAAAAAAAATAATGGGTGTGAAATTGTTTTTTTTTTGTAAATTAACAATACACCGTAAATTAGCGCTGATATTATCAGAATATTATTTATGTGGTAAAGTCAATTTAATAGTAAGCTAGGCTAGAAATGTTGAGAACTAAAACAATTACTTTGCTCACCCGCAACCTTAATTTTATGCAAGATATTATACATGTTCATGCAGTTTATGCAGTTAGACATCTGGTTTTAACATCTGGTAGCATGGTGGTGTATGGTTGTGTTGCTCTGAAGATGAGCTCTGGTCGAGTTCGAAACGCGTCAGTGTAGTGTGGTGGTGGTGAATTGGTGATAGATGGGTTTGTGTGATTTGTGTGTTTTTACAGTGTGGAGGTGGAGGAACTGCATGAACATGCATAATATCTTGCATAAACGTTAGCTCTCTTAAGGTCGCGGGTGAGCAAAGTAATTGTGTTAGTTCATTGCAATGGACTTCCGTTAAGTAAAGCCTGATTCAATAAATTATTTATATAACAAAAATTCTATAAAATATTTTTGGTTTAAAATAAAGAGTTGATAATGCCTTTAACAAAGCAGGTGTTCACTTTTAGCCAGGTTTATTATGGGGTTGACCACAGAAAACAGATAAAAGGAATTAGTTTAAATGAGATGGATAAACTTTATTTTCTTCTAAGCAAAGTAGGTATACTTTATAAAGGATTAAATTTACTTAATTCATATTTAATTCTAAGTTTTAAAAACTTAACCTTATAAGTCCTGACTAAGTTTACCATAAACAATTCTACAGACGGAGCCAAGAATTCTAATTTTGGTGATTTTGGAAATTATCTCAATAAATTTAAAGTTCTCATTTCATTGAAAAATTTGTGCTTCATATACAGTCAAAACCGTTTATAGCGACACCAGTTATAACAACATTTCAGATATAATAACCGAAAAAACTAGTTATAACAACCAACCATGTATAGCAACCAAATATTGCTGACCCTTCAATGTCGTTGTAGATGGTTTAGACTGTTGTAGTGTGTTCAGCATATGTTTTTACAAATTATTTGTACTTCATGACATGAATGAAGTACAATGAAGTACCTACATGAGGACTTATGAGGTTAAAATGAATTTTTATTGTGTAATCAGTACCTACAACTTGTTGACAATTACTTATAAGATAATACGTCTATCCTATTGACAGTAATGTGATATGATAAGAATTGAAAGGAGCTAGATATATCTTTATTTTAAAGTACTGAGATAAGGAGCATTTATTTCATCTCATGCAGGCTTTAATGGATTATTGTTATCAAACTGTTGTTTGGTCATATTATGTATGGAGATGTTTTATAAGGAGCAAAATGCTTCCAATTATCTAAATTGTAACTTTAGAAAACTATTTCATTTCTAGATCAAGGGCAATCTTCTTTATTTGTGTACAGGTTGATTTACAAGAGATGGCAAAAATGGATTGAATGAGTGAATGAAAGTATCTATGTGTAACCTATTTGAATACACTTAACACAAATGTGATAATGTCATGCCTCTGTTATTTTCCTAAAAAAATGTCTAAGTGTTATTACTTCGTTCAATCCATTTGTGCCAGCTCTTGTGAATTGACCTGTGTACCTATATAAAAATTATTTATTGTTCAAAGAAAAAAACTAAAACAAATGACAAACTTTGAGATACTTACATGAGTACACATTTGATACTTTTGCTACTAAAACCTTTCTACCAGAACATACATAAGGTCGGGGTACTTTGGCCCTGAAAGGTAACTTTGCCCCTTGGGATTAACTTGGTCCTGGTTTAATTATTGCTTTGAGAATATGGCTCTTTGCGATGTTGTTGGTGTTAATTGATCATTCACATTTTTATGTTTATATTGGACCCTTCTTTATGTGGGTTTGTATGGGCCAAAGTTACCCTTTAATGGGTCAAAGTACCCCAACCTTTAATACACCATAAAATCCAGCCAATTTAGACACAGACACACACTAACAGTTTCTTCAATTTTCTAAAATTATTCATTTTTTTCTATTTTATTGATAAACTGAGTTTTTTTATTTTGAGGAACGAAACGCTAAATTGGAATAACAGCTTGGTAATGACTTCAAACAAGTTGGTAAAAACTTTAGTGAAGTAAAATAAAAGAAGTAAAACTAGTTTTGACACGAAAATATTTTTATGCTGTGGTTAAAAAATTACCAGCGGCTAAGTTTATGTAACAAAAAATCGAAGAAATGTTTTGCTAGTGGAAAATAAATTGAATAAACTAACCGCAATATAAGTTTCATCATCCTTAGTAGTCCCGTCCATTTTCACACACGAAAATAAATATTTTATTACAGCAAAGTAAAAGTTTAATGCTTTTTAAGTAAATGTGCATAAATTCATTTTATGCTATTTGTGCTTTTTTACTACCTTGCCGGCTTTGCCTCTGCCGCCAAAGCAAACACGTAGTAAAACGAAATGGAAGAAATGACAGTCGCAGTCACACGCAACGCACTCGTAGTGCTCGTATACGTAGTATCTCTTAGTAACGTGCTCGCTCGCTCGAGTAGCACGAGCGCGCTCATTGGTTGGGGTGGGGTGACACTACATGGAAATACCGACCGGATATTTCGTTTACACGCCCACACAAACTGCTGGGCTACTACGAAACTCGAAGTTCTTATAGTACCGTCCCTCTCGCTCTCGTGTTTATTAGTATAAGTGTCAGAGGGACCGCACGACACGAACTTCGATTTTTGAGTTTCGTAGTAGCCCAGCTGGTCAGCTGGGGTGTAGTTAATGTACAATTTGTTAATGCACGGCCTGATAATCCGTGCTTATGTGCACGAATTATCATGCCGTGCATTGTCATCCCGTACCGAAATAGCAGGGAACCAATAATGTACGACGTGATAATCCGAAGCATTATGTCTTCGAATTATCATGCCTTACGATTTCTGTGATTGAAATAAAAAAAACCTAACGAAGGGCGCTTGCACGCCCTCGCCCTTCAACCTAACCCGGCCGGGTCGGATCTGCTCCGACTATATCGATCTCGCTCGCTGCGCTCGCTCGATCCGCGGCGAAAAATGTCTTCATTCGAATCGATTATATCACGTCGTACATTATCACTACGTACATTACAGCGCGTGCAATATTTTGTACGCCCTGATAATGCGCGACCATGATAATGTACGGCATGATAATACGAAGCAATAATGCTTCGGATTATAATGTCGTACATTATTGCGCGTACATTCGGAGTTGTACATTATTGTTGCCCAAAATAGAGATGACAGTTATAAAGACAGTTGTTTGTGAGTTGCCAAGTTATAATGTTTACTTTTTGTTCGTGCTTTTCATTGGTACCGTAATAACTAAATAAATATATTAATTTATACTATTTAAAAAAACAATAAACACAATAATATTGTAACTACAGGTAGGTAATGAAAGATGAACCTGCAAAACCGCGGCAAATTCAAAAAAATGCAGATGGTATCACCCGGTACATATCACCATGTAATAAGTAATAGTACAAGTACAGAAGCTTTCTGTCGTACAAAAGTGACGATTAAGCATAAGAATCGTGCATACTTTATGCTTCTCTGTCTATCGCATGCCTATTGGAAAATAAGTAATTATTTAAGACGATATGTTAAACAAAAAAAGGTTACTTAGTTAGTACGAATATTTTTGAGAAAAAGTGAATCTTAGGAACCACAATTGTATTGACCAATTTGACCAGTTCTGAAAGGGATATTAGTATCAAAATATTTTGCCATGCCTACTAACCTACAAATTCGGTGACCGCATCTAAACACTTTTTTTCTGTTTGAACAAGGCTTCCCTCTGCTTGTTTTTGTTTTAATTAGTTTATTATGGTAAAAATAATCTGCCACACACCACTTTTGATTGTTTTACCGAAGGTTTTACCCATCTTTCAGCAGTTCTTTAAAAAGAAAACTTAGATAATAGTACAAGCTCAAGTGTCTGTTTTCTTATACTCTTTGGTCTGTTTGCCCATGACAGTATTTGAATAATGTTGCCACTCAAATAATAGCTTGGTTCATCTTTCATTAGCCAAACTCTAAAACTGAAATTAAAGTAAATATTTAAAAGCTTAAACTAAACAAGTACTTAGATTAGAGTCACATCAGTGGCCTGGTTATAAGCATTGCCGCCAACAAGCCTAGAACCTTTATTGGATCCAACGCATTTACGCCTATCAATGCCAGTACCTACGATAAGGAAGAGGGTCGTCTTGACCACCCTAGTAATCGCATCGATTCCAGCAACTCTAGACCCATCCATGCGGTTTTTTTTTTATTCGATTGGATGACAAACGAGCAAGTGGGTCTCTTGATGGTAAGAGATCATCACCGCCCATAGACACCTGCAACACCAGGGGGATTGCAGATGCGTTGCCAACCTAGAGGCCTAAGATGGGATACCTCAAGAGAGAGCGAAGAGAGTTTGTTGAGAGGCGACAGAAAAAGGCTTAATGGTGCCACCTTGATGCCGTGGACTTTATTGACCTAAGTCGATAGGTACCAATGCCGCGTTGCACATATCTCAAGCATCGAACTCAGGGTCGGAGTTGGAACGACTTCCAAACTGGCTCAGATATTCTGCTGTAACAAACTAGCATCACATTTGTTAGCAAGCGGCGCTTGTTTTGACGGGATCGTGGCCTGATAACACAATATTTTTATTAAAGACTTGTCATCACATTTAATTCCGGCTTCAGGTGGCCCAGGGCTGGCTCTAGCAATTTGGGTAACGGCACCACTTTTCTTCGTAACTAATATTCCTCAACTTTTTTATAAATATTTTGGACCTTTTTTTCGTTTATACCTGGCAACAAACTTTTGAAAGGCGGGTCACGTCAATAATATTTGAAAATGTAAATAAAATGTTTTACAAGTTCTAAACTCGTATTTCGTTTAAAATGATCACAGTGGCTATAAAAAGCGGAGTTTGCGTATTTGTAATTTCATAGCCCTGTAAAATATACTAAGCAACTATGTTACGTACCTACCCCAGAAACTAAATCGATCAGTGCTTCAATCTTTGATAATTAATTAAATAAATAGATTTTTGTAGAAAATTACAAGAAACAGTAATCTGTACCGACAGGAACTGGTACTGGAGTCGACCAACCAATTAAATTGAGCGATCATTTTGGTAAGCGCCTAACATCTTACTCCTTCTTACTCCTTGATAATCTCCTTTATTTAAAACAAAATTGCAAAAATTTCGTTATTTTTTTTTCAGGAGAACTTTACTAGCAAGATGGGAAAAAGTTATTTAGACAATTATCCAGCCTACGGGACATGCGGTTGTATAAATCTCCGACTCGGTGCCTTCATTATATCTATCCTAGGCCACATTCCGAGCATTTTGTACATGCTCTTTTGTGGTTCTGGGATTGAACTATTGACCAAGTTTGGCGTCTCGCGTTTCGTAGCGCAAATTATTGTCCCAACTTTTATTGTTTTAAGTTTAACGTCGATTCCCATGCATATTATTCTTCTAGTAGCTGCTTTAAAATATAACGAATATCTGGTTTTAATGTATCAATGGTTTATAGTAATATATTTGTCATTCGATATGCAATTAATATTAGTGATAGTCTTTATGTCTCTACAAAAAGGTTTTGTGACGTTTGCTGTGTCACTTTTGCTGTGGGAGGTGTGTTCTTGGATAATTTTGTGTGGAATTATTTTACCTGTAGTTAACGGTTTTAGAAAACGCATACGTGCAATGAATACCTAGTTTAGCGTCGAAATTTGTAATGTATCTAAAGTTTGAAAATATTTTTTCAATGTTTGATTAAATTTCAGCCAATGATCTTTTGTTTGTTATATTTAAGGGCTATGCTCCTGGTTAGCTCATGAGCAATGTACCGTTAGATAGCACTGTTATCAATATTGCTTTTTTCCGGTTTTTTCGTAAATTATGAAGAATTATTTCACCAAAAATTAATGGCTGGAGTATCTAAGCGTAACCGAGTTTTTGACCCCACACTCGAAATGAAATATTCCGCCAAAGCCGCAAACGAGTTGCTTTAGTTTAAACGTGGTTTGAACGTCAATTACGGCAGTAGGTATACGGACACTAGGAGCTCACGCAAATAGACAGCGCCAGCTAGCGAAAGTCTATTGCGACACTTAGCTACCCGATCGGGGTACTCCTTCGATTAATATTCTCATTTTTTTGTCGAGTCACGAAATCTTGTACCAACTGTACTTGAAAATTTTACTACGACCTAGAAAATTTATAAGTATTTTATTGATAATTAGAAGCAGGGTCTTGGGTAACTGTTCGCATATTATAATACGAGTGTTCATAATATGTGTACGATAAATTGAGAAATTACTGAGATTCTGACCACGGTTTCTTGTCTCGGTTGATGGTCTTGCTATTATTCAGGTTATATTTAGTTACTTTTCGTAGTTACTACCTACCCTTGATAAAGTGGTCATGGTCGTCGGTTGAAAATCGGTAGCAAATCTACAGGACGACTTTCTTGGGAAAATAGTGCGGTGGTTTGTCCTTGCCTTCCACACCGCAGAGCTGGAGTTCGGAATTCGTAGTTGGCAATAGAGAGCGCTGCCACCAGGGCTCTTAGTCGCCTTGTACGACACGCACAGGCATGCACAGGCAATCAAGCTTATCAAGGGCATCCGTAAGGCCAGTCCCGTAAGACACTGATACACATGCTCTTTAGTAGCAAGAGAGCATGCTACTATACTGTTGAGCAAATGCCCTGTTCACACATGCTACTATCGAGCATGCTTATTAGTGGCATGCTCGAGCCGGGGTGGAAGGGGAAAGGTAATAAGCAAGTGTGAACGCGTTTGCTTCAGTCCATGAGCATGCTCATTAGTGGCATACTCATAAGCATGCTTATAAACATGCTAGTGAGCATGTGTAACAGTGCCTTTAGTTGGATATACCTAATATTTTATGAACAGTGCTTCGTGTAAGCTCTTTCTATCAAAATAGGTAATAAAACCGGCCAAGAGCGTGTCGGACACGCCAAAAATAGGGTTCCGTAGCCATTACGAAAAAATGAAGTAATATTTTTCGAAGGATTTCTTATTTTATACGGAATTTTCCAAGTTTAGGTATATTTATACCTTAGGCTGTGCCCTTAGTGTAAGTTTTCGTTACAAAATACGTCTCGATCGCGTTCGCGTTAAAATCTCAATTCGTATGGAAACACGAACATCGCACAAATGTTCCGCTAGAGGCGCTGTTCGTCTTTGCATACAAATTGAGATTTTAACCGCGATCGAGACGTATTTTGTAACCGAAAACTTACACTAAGGGCACTGCTATTTACTCATAAACTACTAATATTTCTCAAGCAAACTTAGCCGCTATATATAGTTTGATATACTTACTACTATCCTGATTTTTTTCAAATTTTTCCACTCATCGGTTTAGATTTTAGAGGAAATCACCCCCACTTTACGTCTATGGGAGGTACATTAAAAAAAAATATTTTTGAATTTTTAATTGTACCATTTTGTCGGCATAGTTTACTTATATATCCGTGCAAAATTACAGCTTTCTATCATTGATAGTCCCCGAGCAAAGCCGTGGACGGACAGACAGACAGACAGACAGACATGGCGAAACTATAAGGGTTCCGTTTTTGCCATTTTGGCTCCGGAACCCTAAAAAAAGCATACAGAGTTTACTACCCTAATATCATCATCATCATCACTCAATTTCTGTGGTAAGACTTTTGGTAGAGAATTAGTAATCATAAGCTGCTAATATATATAAATTATTAATAAGTTGCTAACCATGAAAAGAGTTGACGAAGAGTTTATCTAGGCTTCTGCATGTGGATTTCTCAGTTCATATATATAATTACTAGCTTAATCCCGCGGCTTCGCTCCCGTTGAAGAAAAAAAACTATTCTGTAGTGTAGATATTCGAATTAATAAAAAAAACCTTGCACCTCTGCGATCCTCAAGGAATATGTTTGCCAAATCTCATGCAGTTTTTAGGCCATGTTTTGCCTTTATATGTATAAATAAATTCTTACGAAATACTTACATAACAGCAAAAGTTCACCCACTCGCCGATAACTGGTATCAAATTGCGGTAAAAAATTATCCCGTGCTAATTTTGTACCTACATATCTCTATAAATTGATTTTGTTAGGATATCATGACCGATGATTTGGCACAATCAGCAGAAGACTACGAGCGGTTCCAAAATCATCTACACTCCCTTTGTTACCTTGGCAGTAGAGTCGAAAACAGTTGTCAATTCGTATCATATAACTACCTAGTTATTGTAAGTATTATCTGCTAGGATTTTTTTTATCTGTCAAAATTTAACTGCCATGGTTTATGTTATGAGCTACAGTACAGCCTAATGACAGACGGACAACTGAGTCTTAGTAATAGGCCTCATATTAAATCACAGGAAAGGAATTTGAAAAGGTTAAATGAAATATATTTTTTAACAGTTTTACCATATTTATCCACCATAAACCCCATAAAGCGCGCTACACACTATTACTCTGCAGTTTTGTTGATTAGCTAAATATATTTTAAAAAAAATCAAATATTAGTTTGATTTTATCTTAATTGTAAATTATTGCACCAAATGTTATGAATACCTGAAGAAATACAAGCACAATACCAGTTTTTCAACCAAAAATTACAAAATAATTAAGTTTTTATTCAGGCGTCTAGTATTTATGTAAAAGTAAGTAAACAAAATGACTTCTTTAAATTGTAGAAACTCTGGGGCCTTGGGGGCCAGAGGCAAAACAGCTCTTCCAGCAGATATCTTCTCGGCTGGTAAATACCTCAAGGGATCGGCGGGCTGGTGCTTACCTTGCACAACGCATCAGCCTAGCTATCCAGAGAGGTAATGCTGCCAGCCTCCTAGGAACGGCCCCCCAAAGCAGCAGCCTTGAAGACATTTTCTATTTCGTATGTTTTGTAAATAGTAAGTAGATAGTAGTTGTATTTTTTTAAATTTTGTATATGTGTTATAACTGTGCTTTTCTGTTAATAAATCACAATAGATTGGGAGCTAAAAAAAAATATATAGAATCGAAATTACCTACTAATAAAAATAATATTCTATCGTGTGTTTTAAAAAAAAGGAATGTACTATTGTACACACATTTTATTTCAGTGGCAACATTGTCGTAGATTTTTTGGTCTTGAATTCCAGTTTTTATTATACATTGGCAACTAAAAAAAGTTAATGGTGTACATTGTCATCTATGTGCCGTAAGGAGAGGAAAATTTTAGCATTAACAGCTTTCATTCTTTGTCGTCGATACGCATCTTACGAATTTTCGTCTCCTATTTGTTGTTTTTTTTTTTACTGTTTTTGTTAAGTGCGAGGTGCAAACTTAGCTTGGTCGTGTAATACATACCTACCTTTAACTAACACCACACACCTACCTATACCTATCAATATATATACGTAATAGACAGCTATCGTAGCTATACATCTATATAGAAGACATTTAGTCACCGACTCAACCGCTTGGAGGCGCTTTAGTCGAGACCACAAATATACGTGAAGTTAGCTATCTATTACCGTATACAAACACACTCATCTATGGTCGATGATGGCATAGGATTGTCATTCAATCTGAGTGAAAGACGATTTCCTTTTAAAAAACGGATACTTAACTGAAATAAATTAGTATTCGGCTTCGACACACATGTAAGTAAGAGATCATATTTTATCTAGCTACTGAATATCCGTTAGTAAGTAGGTTTTGGTTACAGGATTTATGTACAAACACGTAAGAACGCCAACTTTGAATAGGTATTCAGTCAGTCACGGTCGTTGGTTTTCAAATGCTAGTCCAACCAATTCGTTTAGTTGTTGATTAAAGTATGATTAAAACAGAGTCCGTTACTTATAACAAGTTAGGAAGAACTGGAACAATAATTTAACGAAAGCAGAGATGGTGGATTACACCACAGATCGTTCGTTGAACTTCGTTGGCTTTTTGACGACGCGACGATCCACAATGTGTTCCATCTAAAGGTTCGATTCCTTTGATGATATCGCCAATTTTCGGTTCGCCGGTATACGCCAACAGGATGATTATCGACCTTCGCTGTTCAGTCAGGACCAACGAACGAACCAAAATCTATTCGATGTATCTAAGCCGCACAGCTTTACATCAGACAATTTCAAGATGGTGTAGGCAGGAGTAATATAAGTCTTGAGACTATATTTTTTAAGTATTCAAATGTGATTGCTCAGTAAGATATAGTTTACCTAAGTTCAATATTTTATAAGAATATAAAGGAAAGTCCACCATGAGCACTATAACCGTGAAATGCAAGCAGCAAACACCTATTTTATATACTTTTATTTTTTTTAACCAACGAATACTTCAAATTTTCAAAGTCGTAACTCCCGAATTTTGACCGGTATTGGGATGTTAGTATGTATGTATGTATGAAGGTTACGGTTAATCTGTTCCCTCATATATTCAAAACTGATAATTATAATGGACCAACATGTGTACCTATTAGGTACTTTTTGATGTAGCTCGAGTCGCTACAGCATACTCAAATAATATCGAAACAGGGAAGGTGCTTATAACCTAAGAGTACACGCTTAGGCGCTTGTAAGTATTTTTGTTCTAAGTTGGATATTTCAACATGAAAATGTCTCATTTAGTCGTAAATTCACTTTTAAAATAAATAATTAAATTAAAATATTCTTATATAGGTATCCTTCCTAGAGGTGACAGATTGACCTCTGTTTTGTCATAACTACGGGTAGTAAAATTTTTAGGTTTCTGTAGTCTACTAAAACCCTTATAGTTTCGCTATGTCTGTCCGTCGGTCTGTCTGTCTGTTTGCTTGTCTGTCCGCGGCTATGCTCAGAGACCGTTAGTACTAGAAAGCTGTAATTTGGCATGAATATATACATATCAGTCATGCCGATAAAGTGGTTAAAAAAAAAAAACAATTTTTTTAGGGTACCTCCTACGAATAAATATGGTACCTCCTATAGACCTATAGAAGTGGATTTGTTTTTTTTTCTCAACTAACTATAGTGTTGGGTATTGTTGGATAGGTCTTTTAAAACCATTGCGAAGTTTCCGAAACCATTTTTCGATTCAGTGATCTCAAACATGTCAAACCATGTCACCGCCAGGAAGTGTACTATGATTTATTTATTTTGATTTGTTATTGTAGATCCTAGCAAATACCAAGTTGCCACTATACGGCCGTAATCTATTAAAGACACGAATAGGCAAATTATCAGCCGTATCCAGGAAAATTGTGATCCACAACGCGGAGAATCCGTCAGCGATGCGAACCGATCTGGAAAATGGACCCATACACGTATTCGGTCGGCAAGGGTCTTGCAAGCCATACTACTGCAAATTTATCTCGTCTTCTGAAAATGAGGAGGAAGATGACGAAGATTTAGTTGACCACATCAAAGACCGTGCAGCAAGTGTTTGGGCCCTAATATGTTCCGCTAATGAGTCCGTTATGAATAAAACACACAGATTATCAAATGAGACAACAAACATCGCCGAAAATTTGATGAGTATTGTCAGTAAATATAACTGTGGAAAACGCTTTAATTTGTGCAAAGGAGGTTCCTACCAGCGACGTGTCCAAGTGGCTGGTATTTATAATAATTATTATCGTTTACGTTACCTAAAATTGCTAAAAGTGGCTCCGAAACAGTAAAGTTTCGTGTGCTCTGCCTACCCCATTTGGGAATACAGGCGTGATGTTTGTGTGTGTATTATCGTCTTATATTAGAAACGTACACTAAGCCCAAATGTTTAATCAAACATGCATGTTTTTTCTCGCTTATTTTAGGACTTAATCATACGATTGGATACAAATGGCATAATACTGCCTGTGTAAAATGTGTGGGTAAGATGCCTGGTTACACATTCCAAAATTACGTTTTGCGTAAACAAAACTCTTTTTTGCGACGAACAAAGCATACTCCACGAAAACGATAGTACAATATCAACCGTACCGAAAATCGCCATTCCGATAAGGACTACGGGCCAAATGCCACAGACCCGGTGGATGATGTCTCAATAGAACAACTGACGGTCCTTTGCATGACTAAAATTCAAGAGCTACATAAAACTGCCGAAGAAATAAAAAAAATAGAACAATCAACGATTGGGCAACATGAGAATGATCTTTATAACTTTTACCGCAAAGACAGATTAACAGCGAGTAACTTTGGGATGGTAAATTATTGATTATAACTTTCATACTATCGCGATCATTACATTACGCGGGAAAAAGGAAATTTCCCGATAGTAGCAAGAAATGGTGAATTAAGCATGAATAAAAAACACGCCTATTATTATCAGGTCAGAAAACATTTGAACATTTTGGACTAGATATTGCTACGTTCTATTTTGGTATTTGTATTACTTATCTATTATACATTATGATTACATTGTATCTTTAGATACAAGGTCAACTTCGAGTAACGAAGGCATTAAAATGCTATTTCATTGGATTTATTTCCTCAGCACATCCAATAACAGTAATTGTGGTGGAAAAAGACGAAACTTTCATAGAGCAAATGATGCCGAAATTAATAACATTTCACAAGAAATGTTGACAAGATATCATCAGATCATATTGAGAAGTCCCCAAACATGCCAAATGTATAAAAGTCCCTTAAATATTTATTTTGTTCCTGTTGGCCATCCTTATTATAAATACAATGATTATAGAGATGAATTTCCGAAATACTTACGGGATAGATTATTAGAGACTTCAAATGTGGTTTTCAAGTAAGTAATTTTTACTATTTAATTTTTTATTACTATTTTCCGAAACTTTCGCGGGATATAGGGTGAAGAATAATATTTTAGCTAATACCAATGATAAATAATGCTAAATATTATGATGATAATGGATCGAATTCGTGCAAAAACGACCGAACAAATTTTGATGAAATAACGATAGTATAAAAATAAAGTAAGAATTTAAAGGTTAATTTAAACTCATACAACTAAAGTATCTTTTTGGGTTCCGTGCCCAAAAGGTGACAACGGGACCCTATTACTGAAACTTTGCTGTCTGTCTGTCTGTCTGTCTCTCCGTCTATCACAGGGCTCTTGAGCCGTAATAGCTATGGCTCATAGTAGAGGATCCGAAGTAAGATCGACCTTCACCGATTTATTAATCAGTTAAAAATTATATTTTCTGAAACAACTTAAGTTTCTGAACAGAAAATGTTCATAAATATAATTTACCTACTAAAATTATAAAAAAAATCATTATTATAATATGTGGCTTTTGTTCAGAAACTTATTTTATATAATATAAAGTAATACTTTCTATCCGGTAAAAAATCGATGAAGGTCGATCTTACTTCGATCTAGACCATTAATATGAATCTATTTGATAAACTGTTAATAGTAGTAGGAATCATTTAAAACTGACGTTTACGCGACTATTGTAATTTCACATTGGTGAGGATGAATTCCCTGTCGGCGATAAGTGATGCAACACTTAGTAGGTACGCATGTACTCATCATATAGTACGTAGCTGATCATATTGAAACATACAGTCATTATGATAAACGTAAATTGTTAGATATGTGTATATAGTACGCAAAAATCTTTATTTAATTATACTGACGTATGTACATTGACTATTATTACGTAATAATATCAGATTATTAATAGAACGGTGAACGAGCGCACATGTCATTACCTAACTGTAGGCATCAATATAGTGAATGGGAATTCTGACATAAATGTGACCGTTATGCTATGATTTACTCTTGATTGCAAACTAAAGTGTAATTCGCAAACTTTATTTTATATAAGCTAATGTATACTTTGGATACTGCTTACTAGATCTAATGTAACGCAGGAGTCATGAGCTTGATCGCGATTGGGTTAAAATGCTATTTGTACAGTAGTGATGACTGCTACCTAATAGACTGACTTACCTAATGTGATGCACTATTTTTCGCAAAAACAATGAATTTAATAACTTTACAGATATTTGTAGTTACTAGAAATGTAACGCACCGCTACCAGATGCTTTTTCAGGAGGATTGAGGAGGTTTAAACATCCATTGAGTAAGGAAAACACAACTTTAGTGCATTATTGGATATGTTTTTTTTGCAGCATATTAATATAACCATAGTGAATGTTTGTTACTCCTTCAATCTTAAATGAGGAGGAATGATGACGGATTTGGGTAAAATTTGGTATTTAGATACCTAGATGTCTGGAATAACTCATAGGCTATTTTTTATCCCGATATTCCCATGGAATAAGGGCACAGTGCACAGTGCCCTTAGTGTAAGTTTACGTTACAAAATACGTCTCGATCGCGTTCGCGTTAAAATCTCAATTTGTATGCAAACACGAACAGCGCCTCTAGCGGAACGTTTGCGATGTTCGTGTTTCCACTTCCATACAAATTGAGATTCGCGAACGCGATCGAGATGTATTTTCTAACCGAAAACTTACACTAAGGGCACAGAACCACCATTTTTTGCTAATACTTACGGCATGAAACTTCGTTATTTTAAATTGATTCAAATTACCATCCATCATCATCATCACCATATCATACTATATGCTAGAGAAAGGGACAACCGCATGACTGCCACTTAATTTGATAATTAATATTATTTTTCAGTGATTAAAATAGTAGATTGTACAACGAGACGCTCAAATAGCCACCCGAGCCACGATAGACACGTCGAGGGGAAAATGAGTTTAATGCTCGAGTTTTACACTCTGCTTCTCACTTAGATTGCGAGGAATGAAATAGCAACAGTGGAAACAATTGTTCACTTCCTATGTACTTACCTTTTATTTTTTATGCATTAAGAGATAATTATATTTTTTTAGTTTTATTGCTATATTTTGATTGTTTTGATTGATTTTTAGTTTTATATAAATTAAACATTATTAAAAAAAATGTAAAAACTTTTTTGTTTGTGGCTGTTGACACCTGATTACGCTGGTCTTAGACGAAGATTTTACTTTATGCACTAGAGCATAAAAAGTCATTTTATGTCACCTAGATCCAGCTTATGCTACACGAACTTTACGAGCATGAGTAGTGAAATATATATTTTAGGTAAACATTTTGATATTATCTGGTGATTCAGTTTTAATGGCAGAACCCATATAATTATTTATCTACATGCATATCATAACTTCCCTATTATATGTTCAGAAACGACTATCAAATGGCCTTTATTAAGAAACCCGGTACCTGCGGGTGCATCTTAATGTTCACATTAAGGTACAGTGCATCTTAATGTTTACATTAAAGTATCGGTAATACTTTTTTTAACAATGCATATCTGTACATATTGTAGAAAACTTATGACATGCATGTAGATAATAATTATTATTATAAATAAACTTTACGTTTTTATTATCTGTTTTATTTAAGCTTTGGTAGGTACTTCAAACTAGTTATCAGTAACACTAACTTAAAAATACAGGCCATATCTAAACATATTATAGAAAACTTATGATATGCATGTAGATAAAGTTATGTATGCGGCTATACATAATTAATACTCTCATTATGCACCAGCCACATAAATAACTATTAATGATCGATATTATTTCCAAGTGATTTTTAATTAAGATTGTTTTTTTGGAATCTTTTTGTATTTTTTTATTTCAATTCCAAATTTTTACTTTTACGGTCATCCCGTAAAACCTAAATTGAAAATACAAACTGAAATATACTGACCACTCACCATCCATGAAGGACCATCAGTGGTGTAGCGGTATAGCACGCGGTACGGAATACCGAGGACCTGGGTTCGATTCCCTGTGATGGTCTTATTTTTCTGGTTTTTCTGTGCATCTATATTTCAGTTTGTATTTTCAATTTTGATTTTTAATTAATATTTAGATTACCGTTTTAAAATTATTTGGTGATTAAATTTAGGTGACAGATCTACTATTTTAGGAACAAATATTATTTATTAGGTTCCCAAAAATGCATTTATTAGGTGATCGATAAAATAACACCCAAATAACACTACCAACCTACTTATTTATGCGGCTTTGTACTTAATTGCTATTTAGTCAATAAAAAAATCAGAGCGCTCTTTCTAGTGCTTCACTTATATTTACGAATATTTAGGTATACAAAAAATACAAACTTCAAAGTAAATACTATTTTTGAGCTCATCTAGATCTCAACTAGAATCTGTTTGTGAAATACCTATATGGCTTTAATTTTACACACTTGCACTTCTCTCCATAATGTCAGTTCAGTTCAGTACGGGATCCGTAAAGGAACTAGCAATCGAAGTTCGTATCGTACCGTCCCTCTCACTCTCGTTTTAAATATCATAAGCATCAGCGGGACGACAAGACACGAAGTTCGAATTTTGCACTTCGTAGGAAGGGGCCAGATCCTGTACTACAACTGGTGTCCGCGTTTTTAACATTTACAGTGAAAAGATTCCACAAAGGGCCACAAATCAACAGGCCATTTTGGAGTTTGAGAGTTTGTAAGTACTTATATTAGTATGCCTGTACTATTACCATGTGTTTACAGTGACCGTACTCGATAGCGACGGCGTAAATTATTTGTGGATGCGCTGTACAATTCTCTATACAAATAACGCTATCGAGTACGGTCACTGTAAACTCATGGTAGTGGTACTGAAGTACTTAATTCTATTTTATTCACATCTTATTAATACATTACTGAAACTGAACTCTAGCGGTCTACGAAATGTAATATTGTACATAGCCTTGTTCCTTAGCAGCCACACTTTTATAATAGATAATATTCAGATCGCAAATATTTTTGGGTTCGGAAAAAGACATGACTAGAAACGATTATTATTTTAATTTAGTGACTAGACGATTTTCGATCCCGATTTGACAGACAATCGATTAAATTACTTCGCGACTCCTACTATAAAAATCCAACAAAATTTGCCAAAGGCTGTTTCCATTCAATTGTTCTCTTCATACACATTACACATCCAACAAAATTCTACATGTTAGGCCAATGTCGACGAACGTAAAACCGGTATAAGATTGGGATCGGCTAAGTAAAGTTTTTTCAAGAGGTGCACGTTATATTTTTATCTATACTACACTTGCATAATAAGTGTAGAGGTATCAATACCTACTTACTACATCAGTATAGGCTTCAAAATCGTCCATTGATTCTTCTTGATAACCCATTATCTATTACCTACCACTTTTACATTCAATATTACTTAAAAATAACGAAGTTTCATGACGACGTTTCATGAAACTTCGTTATTTTAATAAGTTTTGTGGTGTAAAATTGGGTTACAGTAAGCATAGCTAAGTTTTAAAGATACTTATAAAAGCTTCTCTGTGTGTGTGTGTGTATGCTTGTTACTGTTTAACGCCAAAACTAATGGACGAATTTGGATAAAATTGATATGTAGTTAGCTAGACTTCTGGAATAGCACGTAGGCTATTTTTATTGCGATGTCCCCAGGGGATAAAAACCTAATGTCTCATTTAATGATGATAGTGATAAGACTAGCAAAGTGACATTTGACATCGCATTTTTTTTAAAGTATGCTAGGGATCAAAAATTAAAGAGCTGCTACTCCTAGCTTTTTAGGACCTGTGCCCTATTTCACGAAGCTCTAAACAAGTTACAATTTACAAGCGGTAGACTTTGTGTAGCAGTATGCACTGAAAGGAGACACCGCTTGTAAAATCGTAACTTCGTGAAATGGGCCGCAAGGACTTACGAAAAAAAACTGTACTTTGCCAATTATTCCAAACAGCAATCAGTAATGAGGGTTATCACAGAGGCAAAATATCGCTAGATGGCGTTAGCATCGTGAGGTCCGTTTGACGTTTGCTCGTGATTGGTTAAATAACTAAATGAGCCAATCGCAAGCAAACGTCAAACGGACCTCACGATACTAACGCCATCTAGCGATATTTCGCCTCTGTGAAACCCTCATTGGGCAATGCAAACGAATGGTAATACAAGGTACTTATAATTTACTCCTACAAGTTATACATTAACATTAACATTATACAATCTTAGCAAGTTACAATACAGAAGTGCCCTATTGCATCTAGGGGAATTTGTTAGTAGTGAGCTATATAGCAGTGTACATTAATATCCGCGTGAGAGTTGAATTGATGGCTTCGGTTGCTGTAGAAGGAAACAGCAGGTCCTCAAGGACGCCGTAGTTGGAGACGGAACAGATGTTCGGCAGCAGTAGCATGATACGACCAAACCGCGTGGAGTCTATTCTAGAGCAATGCTCTTGGAGTAACATTAGTGTCTGCTCTTGTAGAATCTCCAGCTGGGATGACAAAGGACTCTCGAACGACTCTGTCAGCATTAAACACAAAATACACGCTCACCAATAATAAATATCAATAAGGCTTTAAATGATTGGCGTACATGTGGATATAAACAGCTGCATACCGGTTAGTACTACTAGTGTCTAGTGTCTTCGTATCTATCTATTATATCTAAGAAAAAAATTAGATTACAATTGTTATCATTGCCATACATATCGTCACTACGAATAAAGCCCGTATCTCAAAATCGATAATTTTACTCAGTGAATTTTATGAACATTATTTCAATTTGTTGGCGCATTGATTTGAGATACCTACGAGATTTTAGCGCGAATGAATAACAAACTATACACACATACATACTCACAATTTTTCGCATTTATAATATTGTACTATTTGAGTTGAACATGAAACTACCCTGAGACTCGCTCATATTAAATATATTAACACATGAAACATGTCGAGCTAAACTCGATTTAAGACGTGAGTTATCCGGGTCAATATATTTAATATATTTGAATTGAATTGATGCTCACGTAGTTAATAAAATAAACGTCGCTAAACTTAAAAAAAAATGACGTTACACGAAAACAGTACGCACTTGTCATTGCATACATCTGTCTCAGGTTATTGGATAAATAATATTTCTTTAGTGTGTTGGTTACGGTTAGTGTACATTCGGAGTAAGCGTAAGCGGGATACATGTCATAATTGTTGCACTTTAAACGAGTCGATGATAATTTAAGGTTTTGCTGCTACTAGAAATGTCACCGACCAAGGGTAAATAATTATGGCATGCGAAAAGTTACATCATTTAGGAAGATTACCATGGATACATCTCTTTGTAGTTGACTGTACACTGTACAGCCTGAAATATACGTGTAACCAATAGCAATTTTACTCACCGTTTCGATATAACAAGGCAGATTTTAACCAGTCGTACTCGGATTTATCCAGTCTACATTTTGCTATCCTTTTGACGATGTCTGTTATTTTTTTTAATTCGAATTTATTGCTCAATTTTTTTGCTCCCGATGCTAAATGTATGTCATCTGCAAATAAATTAAAAAAAATATTTTTCATTTTAGCAAAAAGCAGGTAGTAGCTAACTAGGTAGAGTCAGCATCAAAAGTAGCTGGTTACTTTTGTACATTGTGGTCACGTAGGTACTTAGCGCCATACAAGATTGACAAATGTGTTAATGTGACAGAGTAAAAAAGTAACCGGCTACTTTTGATGCTGACCGTACTTCTCTGATAATGATTACGTACCTTCGTCAAAATAATAAGAATATTGGGCAGCTGCGATAAGGAACAACTCTCGCCAGTTTTGGTGCACCAGAGGAAGCTGATCTGAAGATTTTAGTTGCATAAAGGAGGGTAACCCATGCAGCCATTTTATAGAAGCTACTAGAAGTTTTTGCTGCCGCGGATCGTGTATGTGCTCCCGC